>NC_090737.1:5713758-5728758 GCF_036898095.1 Palaemon carinicauda
CAAAATAAATCAGAAATAAAGGGAGGAATATGAAAAAAATAACTTGAATGATAAAACCAGAAATGAAATTTAAACCTTAACGGCAATAAATTAAGAACTCAAATAAATAAATCGTGAATTTAGAACAAATAAAATGTTAATTCAAATATATAGATCGTGAATTTAGAATAAATAAAATGTTAATTCAAATAAATAAATCGTGAATTTAGAACAAATAAAATGTTAATTCAAATATATAGATCGTGAATTTAGAATAAATAAAATGTTAATTCAAATAAATAAATCGTGAATTTAGAACAAATAAAATGTTAATTCAAATAA
This sequence comes from Palaemon carinicauda, assembly GCF_036898095.1. Taxonomy (NCBI): domain Eukaryota; kingdom Metazoa; phylum Arthropoda; class Malacostraca; order Decapoda; family Palaemonidae; genus Palaemon; species Palaemon carinicauda. Next base: position 5,714,080 of record NC_090737.1, read on the forward strand.
ATAAATCGGGAATTTAGAACAAATAAAATGTTAATTCAAATAAATAAATCGTGAATTTAGAACAAATGAAATGTTAATTCAAATATATAGATCGAGAATTTAGAACAAATGAAATGTTAATTCAAATAAATAAATTGGGAATTTAGAACAAATAAAATGTTAATTCAAATAAATAAATCGTGAATTTAGAACAAATGAAATGTTAATTCAAATATATAGATCGTGAATTTAGAACAAATGAAATGTTAATTCAAATAAATAAATCGTGAATTTAGAACAAATGAAATGTTAATTCAAATAAATAAATCGGGAATTTAGAACAGATGAAATGTTAATTCAAATAAATAAATCGTGAATTTAGAACAAATGAAATGTTAATTCAAATAAATTAATCGGGAATTTAGAACAAATGAAATGTTAATTCAAACAAATTAATCGGGAATTTAGAACAAATGTAATGCTAATTCAAACACATAAATCGGGAATTCAGAACAAATGAAATGTTAATTCAAATAAATTAATAGGGAATTTAGAACAAATGAAATGTTAATTCAAACAAATAAATCGGGAATTTAGAACAAATGAAATGTTAATTCAAATAAATTAACCGGGAATTTAGAACAAATGAAATGTTAATTCAAACAAATTAATCGGGAATTTAGAACAAATGAAATGTTAATTCAAACAAATTAATCGGGAATTTAGAATAAATGTAATGCTAATTCAAACACATAAATCGGGAATTCAGAACAAATGAAATGTTAATTCAAATAAATTAATCGGGAATTTAGAACAAATGAAATGTTAATTCAAACAAATAAATCGGGAATTTAGAACAAATGTAATGCTAATTCAAACACATAAATCGGGAATTCAGAACAAATTAAATGTTAATTCAAATAAATGAATCGGGAATTTAGAACAAATGAAATAATTCAAACAAATAAATCGTGAATCAAAAAAAAAAAAAAAGAAATCTGGAATACAAACAAATTGTGAATTTAGAACAAACAAATTCAGTTTTCAAACAAATAATTCAAGAATCCAAATATACAAATCCTTAATTAAGAACAAATAAATCGTGAATTAAAAGAAATAGTGAATATATAATAAATAAATCAGACTAATAAATCTAGACTACAAACAAACAAATTGGGAATTTAGAACAAATAAATCGAGAATACAGACAAACAAATTGGGAATTTAGAACAAATAAATCGAGAATACAAACAAACAAATTTGGAATTTAGAACAAATAAATCATGAATTAAAACAAACAACAGAAAAAAAATGTAGTGATTTTATAACAAAAAATTCGTAATTCATTAAAAAAATGACTAAACAAATTTCAGCAAAAATCATTATCGTTGATTTTATCTTAGTTTACGCAATTAAACATGAATATGAATAACACCCACAATGGCATTTAATACCTAATTCTATCTTGGGAATATATATCCACTGGTATTCATTTTATGGTAACAACTTCTGGCCGGGCAGAGATTCGAACCCCTGCCTATTCAGCGGAAAACCATGCCTGCATAGACTCTCTCTTGATGGCTCAGTTGGTAGAGTCCTCGCAGGCATGGTTTTCGGCTGAATAGGCAGAGATTCGAACCCCTGCCTATTCAGCGGAAAAACCATTTATGCGAGGACTCTCTTGATGGCTCAGTTGGTAGAGTCCTCGCAGGCATGATTTTCGGCTGAATAGGCAGAGATTCGAACCCCGGCCTATTCAGCCAAAAACCATTTCTGCGAGGACTCCCTCTTGATGGCTCAGTTGGCAGAGTCCTCGCAGGCATGGTTTTCGGCTGAATAGGCAGGGGGTTCGAATCTCTGCCCGCCCTAAAGTTGTTACCATAAAATGAATTCCAGTGGATATATATTCCCAAGATAGAATTCGGCATTAAATGCTATTGTGGTCGATATTTTCTTTGGTTGAAGCCACGAGTGTTAGTGATATATATTCATAAACATGAATATCTACGACATTGGAAATAAAAACATAAATATGAATATCTACGACATTTGAAACGATTGGAAATGTAAACAAAAGAGACAACAAAGAAATGCTAATTCCAAATAGCATTTGAGCACGTGAGCAACACAGAAAAAATCGTAGGCAAAACAAACACTTGTGGCCAAAGAGAGTCTGTTCCACGTGTCTGTTTTTAGTCCGGCGTCACCCTAGACTCAGCAGGACAAAGTTATGACAATTGCCACCCATAAACAATTATAATGCCAATTGAAGGTCCATGCTAATTTAAAACTCAAATCTCACAGTTTTACGCAACCAATAAATTATTCTTTTTTCACTATACGCTTTACCTAGCTTAAAATAATTAAATATTTGTGTCTCAAATCTCACAATTTTACGTAACCAATAGATTATATTTTTCACCCGATACGCTTTATCTAACTTACAATAATTAAAGTTTTTTTTTTTTTTCAAATTGTAACTTTTAATTAGAATTGAAGTACCATGCCAATTTAAAACTCAAATCCCACAGTTTTACGCAACCAATGAATTAATTTTTTTTCCACTCGATACGCTTCATCTAACCTAAAGTAATTACATTTTATTTCTTAATTGTAATTTTTAATTAGAATTGAAGGACCACTCCAATTTAAAAGTCAAATATCACTACGCAACCAATGAATTATTCTTTTCACCCGATACGCTTCATCTAACCTAAAATAATAAAAAAAAAAAAAACATTTTAATTGTAATTTTTAATTAGAATTGAAGTACCATACCAATTTAAAAGTCAAATCTTACAATTTTACACAACCAATAAATCATTTTTTTTTTTCACCCGATACCCCTCATCTAACCTACAATAATTAATTTTTTTTTTCATTTTTTTAATTGTAATTTGTAATATGAATTTGGAGGAAGTGATATAGTAGTTCTGTATCGAGGACCATGCCCCGCATACCAGAACATAGAGAGAGAGAGAGAGAGAGAGAGAGAGAGAGAGAGAGAGAGAGAGAGAGAGAGAGAGAGAGAGAGAGAGAGCATGACAGTGGAAAATACAGGCCATCTATGCCATCCATGCCTTAGCCCATGGCGTTGGTAGCAAAAACAGTGGTGGCGTGGTTAGCACTGAAACTTAACCAGTCTTCGGGGAGGGTGGGAACTCGCTGGCTATCGGCATGGAGTACGGTGTCAACTGAACACACACCGCACATACCCACAAATACATACGCACGGAATGTACGATAACACTGATAGTTCTTGTAGAGACTATGGTTTTTATGGACATACAGGTCTTTTGTTGTCAACTGAACATTATATGCACAAGTGACATAATCAAACATTGCCAATACCTTCTGGCAATAATGTGCAAATATGGCATGATTAATTTGCGTACTCAATACCTATTCAGTATGTAGATTATGGGTATCAACTATAAAGGGACTTACATTTATTCATTTTTACAACAGTTGAAATAATTATGTAATATTTGTATATCTTTACAACAGTGATGCCACATATCCAATCTTTACAACAGCGTTGCCACATATCCAATCTTTACAACAGCGGTTCCTCATATCCAATCTTTACACCAGCGTTGCCACATATCCAATCTTTACACCAGAGTTGCCACATATCCAATCTCTACAACAGCGGTGACACATATCCAATCTTTACACCAGCATTGCCACATATCAAATCTTTACACCAGAGTTGCCACATATCCAGTCTTTACACCAGCGTTGCCATATATCCAATCTTTACACCAGCATTGCCACATATCCAATCTTTACACCAGCGTTGCCACATATCCAATCTTTGCACCAGCTGTTCCTCATATCCAATCTTTACAACAGCGTTGCCACATATCCAATCTTTACACCAGCATTGCCACATATCCAATATTTACACCAGCATTGCCACATATCAAATCTTTACACCAGAGTTGCCACATATCCAATCTTTACACCAGCATTGCCACATATCCAATCTTTACAACAGCGGTTCTTCATATCCAATCTTTACAACAGCGTTGCCACATATCCAATCTTTACACCAGCATTGCCACATATCCAATCTTTACACCAGAGTTGCTACATATCCAATCTTTACACCAGCGTTGCCACATATCCAATCTTTACACTAGAGTTGCCACATATCCAATCTCTACACCAGCGTTGCCTCGTATCCAATCTTTACACCTGCGTTGCCACGTATCCAATCTTTACACCAGCGTTGCCTCATATCCAATCTTTACACCTGCGTTGCCACGTATCCAATCTTTACACCAGCGTTGCCTCATATCCAATCTTTACACCTGCGTTGCCACGTATCCAATCTTTACACCAGCGTTGCCTCATATCCAATCTTTACACCTGCGTTGCCACGTATCCAATCTTTACACCAGCGTTGCCTCATATCCAATCTTTACACCTGCGTTGCCTCATATCCAATCTTTACACCTGCGTTGCCACGTATCCAATCTTTACACCAGCGTTGCCACGTATCCAATCTTTACACCTGCGTTGCCTCATATCCAATCTTTACACCTGCGTTGCCACGTATCCAATCTTTACACCAGCGTTGCCTCATATCCAATCTTTACACCTGCGTTGCCACGTATCCAATCTTTACACCAGCGTTGCCTCATATCCAATCTTTACACCTGCGTTGCCTCATATCCAATCTTTACACCTGCGTTGCCACGTATCCAATCTTTACACCAGCGTTGCCACATATCCAATCTTTACACCAGCATCCAACTTACTCTCACTTCAAAATCACGTCCAGTCGCAGATAGGCAATTTTTTTTTCAATCTTTTTTTTCTGCGTTCTTAATGCTTCTCCTGCACAAGATCTCAAATTCCACAAAACAGAATGTGTGTGTGTGTTTCTAAAGAGAGCATCACACTGCACAACGTCTCTGCCAGAGATCTGTCTCTTCCTTCTTCATGTTTGAAAATAATAACATACTCGTTTTATAGTCACCAAATACTTATAAGGTGACCGTTGCTGGGAGACGCAGAGTTATTTTCGCCTCCGTAGGAAAGAACACGGTTAGTGGTAACAATGAGACCGTGTATTTTTATCTCACTGGATAATGACAAGTTCTCCAGCACACGATAATTTGACCATCGCAATGGCGAGAAATTAAAGAGTATCAAAAGTCGCCTTGAATTACCTAAATTCAAGGCCAAATGAACATCTTTTTTTTTTTCTTTTTCTTTCTAACCTTCAGTCAAGGTACACAAGTGGACTCTTCAATAATTTTGATAATAATAATACTAATAATACATAGAAGAAGAAGAAGAAGAAGAAGAAGAAGAAGAAGAAGAAGAAGAAGAAGAAGAAGAATTGATAATTGTAATTATAATAATAATTATAATAATAATAATAATACATAGAAGAAGAAGAAGAATTGATAATAATAATAATAATAATAATAATAATAATAATAATAATAATAATAATAATAATAATAATAATAATAATAATAATAATGTTAATAATATTATTATTATTATTATTATTATTATCATTATTATTATTATTAATAATTTTCGAGTCACAGAATCATTCATTCATGAGATTCGAAACCAAAATTAAGACGAATATAAACGTGAAATATCTGACGTTAATCCACTTGCAGTATTTTAACCGACATTTTTTTTTTTTAGAGCGTGAAAATTTCCACCACCTCGTTACTTTGCTGATATATTTGGAAATTTATCTTTGAGAATCCTTTGCTTCATAAAGAACTTGTTAGAAATACGTTACTATATGATGGACGTTACATTAAGAGAAATTAAAAAAAAAAAAATTATTCCGGATATTAAATCAGCAGTAATTATTTCGATCTTTAAAGTGTACTGTCATTTATCTATATTATATGTAAGCACACACACATTATATATATATATATATATATACATATATATATATATATATATATATATATATATATATATATATATATATATATATATATATACATACATATATGTTATATTTAAGCACCCACACGCACACTCATTATATATATATATATATATATATATATATATATATATATATATATATATATATATATATATATATATATATATATATGTGTGTGTGTGTGTGTGTGTGTGTGTGTGTGTATCTATCATCATCTCCTCCTACGCCTATTGACTCAAAGGCCCTCGGTTAGATTTTGCCAGTTGTCTCTATCTCGAGCTTCCAACTCTCCATTCATCATCTATTACTTCGCGAGCTTCATAGTCCTCAGCCATGTTGGTCTGGGTCTTCCAACTCCTCTAATACCTTGTGTGGAGCCCAGCTGAACGTTTAGCGAACTAATCTCTCTTTGGGAGTGCGAAGAGCATGCCCAAACCATCTCCATCTACCCCTCCATATATAATATATATATATATATATATATATATATATATATATATATATATATATATATATATATATATATGTGTGTGTGTGTGTGTGTGTGTGTGTGTGTGTGTGTGTATGTATGTATGTATGTAAGACTGGTCAACACTGTATCATGTTACAGTATATGCACTCATACTCACTGAATGCATGAAGTCTCTCTCTCTCTCTCTCTCTCTCTCTCTCTCTCTCTCTCTCTCTTTATGTGTGTGTGTGTGTGGGTTTGTTCTTCTTGAAGGCTTTAGTTATTCTGATGGTGAATGTGTAGACTCAATTAAGAGTTTTATCTCTACAAATGATAAGAGGATGGACTCCCCCATTATTATTATTATTATTATTACAAGGTAAGCTATAACCCTAGTTGGAAAAGCAAGATGTTATAAGCCCAAGGGCTCCAACAAGAAAAAAATAGCCCATTGAGGAAAGGAAACAAGGAAATCAATTACTGAAGAAGTTAGAAACAATCAAAATAAATTATTTGAAGAACAGTATCAACATTAAATTAGATCTTTGGCATATAAACTATAAAAACTTCAAAAAAAAAAAAAAAAAAGAGGAAGAGAAACTAGATAGAATAATGTGCTCGAGTGTACCCTCAAGCAAGAAAACTCTAACTGAAGACAGTGGAAGACCATGGTACAGAGGCTACGGCACTACCCAAGACTAGAAAACAATGGTTTGATTTTGGAGTGGCCTTCTCCTAGAATCCCAAACTTCACCTCTTTGAGGGATGGCTATCCCAAATGTGACGAATTCACTATAGTAAGAGAGATAACAAATTAGATTTCTTTTCCATAGTGAATGGTAATTAGCCAAATAACATCTAAATTGACATTTTCAACCAGCCATTCCTGATATAAAATTCATCTCCTCTGGCCTGCTGATCGCCAGACTGGTGTTCGATCCCGCTCATAAGATTTTTCATAACTCTGACCATCCTTTACATTCAGATCTCCCTGGACAATTCTACCCTGTTCGTAATACTAGGCAATTCTGATAGCCAGGCCTTCTCCATCATAAGGCTCAATGCTACACAGTATTCTAGAAGTTTTATTCCAGCTGTTACCAAGTTGTGGAATGATCTTCCTAATCGGGTAGTTGAATTAGTAGAACATCAAAAGTTCAAAGTTGGAGCAAATGTTTTTATGTTGACCAGGCGGACATGAGTCTTTTTATAGTTTATATATGACATATCTGTTTTGACGTTGTTACTGTTTTAGAATGATTTATTGTTAATTTGTTCTCATCATTTATTTATTTCCTTATTTCCTTTCCTCACTGAGCTATTTTTCCATATTGGAGTCCTTGGGCTTATAGCATCTTGCTTTTCCAACTAGGGTTGTAGCTTGGCTAATAATAATAATAATAATAATAATAATACTGGTTAGTTCCTTTGGTCGCTGCAATCTCACCATCGTTGTGAGCTAAGGATGGGGGAGTTTGGGGGAGCCTTTAGGTCTACCCCTTGAGTTATCAGCGGCCATTGCCCGGCCCTTCCTGGTTCTAGCTTGTATGGAGAGGTGCTTGGGCGCTGATTATATGTATATATGGTCAGGCTCTAGGATCCTGCTTGATAGGGCAATGTCACTGTCCCTTGCCCCTGCCATTCATGAGCGGCCTTTAAACCTTAAAACTCATTCAGAATCCAAAACCTGAAAGCAGGCAAAATAAGGCCTATAGTCAATTTTTTTTTAAAGATGCGCATTTGCACCGACTCGCAGCGGTGCCCTTTTAGCTCGGAAAAGTTTCCTGAACCTTGAGTCGGTGCAAATCTGCCTCGCTAAAAAAAATTTACTATAGACGAATGCCCGTACATATTAGCAGCTTTTCTAGGAGAAAGACACTCCAAAATCAAACCATTGTTCTCTGTTCTTGGATAGTGCCATAGCCTCTGTACCATGGTCTTCCACTGTCTTGGGGTGAGTTTTCTTGCCTGAGGGTACACTCGGGCATACTAGTCTATCTTAATTCTCTTCCTATTGTTTTGTTTTAATAGTTTATATATGAAATATTTATATTAATGTTGTTACTGTTCTTAAAATATTTTATATTGTTAATTATTTTCTGGTAGTTTCCTTATTTCCTTTCCTTGCTGGGCTATTTTCACTGTTAGAGTCTTCGGGCTTGTAGCATCTTGCTTTTCCGACTAGGGTTGTAGCTTGGATAGTAATAATAACAACAGGTATCAATTGATTCCACAGCTTTGATTCGTCTTTCCACTATTCGTTATTAATGATATTGCTCTCCCTAAATAACACTCTCGTTCTACGTTGCTCTCCTTGTTATTATTATTATTATTATTATTATTATTATTATTATTATTATTATTATAAAGCTACAACCCTTGTTAGAAAAGCAGAATGCTATAAGCCCAGGGGCCCCAACAGGAAAAATAGCCCAGTGAGGAAAGGAAACAAAGAAAATTAAAATATTCTAAGGACAATAACAACATTAAAGTAAATAATTCCTATATAAACTATAAATACTTTGACAAAACAAGAGGAAAAGAAATTAGAAAGAATAGTGTGCCCGAGTGTACCCTCAAGCATGAGAACTCTAACCCAAGGCAGTGGAAGACCATGGTACAGAGGCTATGGCACTACCCAAGACTAGAGAACAGTGGTTTGAATTTGGAGTGTCCTCCTAGAAGAGCTGTTTACCATAGCTAAAGGGTCTCTTCTACCCTTACCAAGAGGAAAATAGCTACCGAGCAATTGCAGTGCAGTTTCTTGTGAGAAATAACGACTTTATTCCCCTTAGATTTCGTTCTTCCTTTTTTCCTTTGCCTTGTTCCAAGGGGCTGGACCATGACACCTCGGGTTTTAGAATTTTGAGCACAACAAACGAGACTTGATGAGTGGTCAGTGGCGTGTTGTGGTTGTGGTCATTAATAACTTGAAAGATGATGTGCGCTGTAATGGTTAAAATCTTGGATGTACGTGATAGATGTAACCAGTTGAACTACTGTTTATAAGGAACGATTTTGATTACGTATATCAATTTGTATTGTATAAATACAGTATACACACACACACACACACACACACACATATATATATATATATATATATATATATATATATATATATATATATATATATATATATATATATATATATATATATATATGTGTGTGTGTGTGTACAGTATAACATTTACATGTGTATGTATAAACGAATGTAAACGTACATACACAAACATACACACACACACACACACACACACACACACACACATATATATATATATATATATATATATATATATATATATATATATATATATATATATATATATATATATATATATATATATATATATATATATATATATATATATATATATTCACTTACATGTATGTACGTATGTTTGTATGTGTAGGCACAATAAATATTTATTAATTGACTTGAATTACTCTCAAATAATGCAAGTGTTTTAATCCATCTAACAGTGAAATAAATGTGTGGGCCAACTGGACTTAATTTAAGCTTATCATTAGAATAGGATTATTTGTAACGTTATACAATTATAACATTCTTTATAGATTAAAGATTCTATTCAAATACTCTCTCTCTCTCTCTCTCTCTCTCTCTCTCTCTCTCTCTCTCTCTCTCTCTCTCTCTCTCTCATTAGACATTGAGAGATAATATAGATAACTAGAATAAAAAAAATGGATGAATAAATGCAATGTAAAAGATATAACTATCACTCAATCAAATACTCAATTGCAAACAAAACATTTCCATAGCTCTAAGAAGACCAATTGACACGTATATTTTCTATACAACAGAGGAATAAATCAATGTAGCCTATGTAGCCTACATAACATTCCAGTCTGTGGCTCTACCATAAGAACCACGTTAGAGACAGAGACAAACTCTACAGACTTAGTATAGTATCCCTAGAGCATCTGGTTCCCGCTGTATAAAACTTTAAAAAAAAATCGTAGGTCGTGCTTCTGGCAACCATGATCTAACTCTTGGATTTCGTACGCCGATGACAATTATCGAATGTTTTGAATAGAATGTAAAGGTGCTGTATAACGGTTGCCGAAGCGTCACCGTGGAAGGCTTTGAAGAACCCCGTATCCATTGATAATTATTAGTCGGTCTACGTCTATTGACCATAATGGCTAAATGTCGGCATGGAGGCTGGTATTCTCTCAAACTCATCTTTGAGGTTGGTGGTTGAGAGAGAGAGAGAGAGAGAGAGAGAGAGAGAGAGAGAGAGAGAGAGAGATAATGGTGATTATCTTCTAGTCTAGAAGAGGAGGATTGTGCAGAGGTTGACAATTGAGAAAAACAGAGGGACGACTTGGGTTTAGGGTCATCAACAAATTACCCCCAGGGATGATTCGGGTGGAGAGTCTAGTCTAGGGTGACGTTGTGAGGATCCCTTAGGGGGGGTCCCCAGGATTGTGGGAGGGAATGACGAGGCGTGTGGGACACACCATCAAAGCTCCACACTTGATACTTTGCACCTTCCAGTTGACGAGAGCCCCGGTCTCGATCATTTGTTTGTTTCTCCTCAAGTCTTCTTTCCTTATAATTCTTTCCTTTGGAAATAGTTCTCTCGGAATGTCTGAGGTGTTTAATAACATAACAAAGGGATTCTCCCCTCTGGGAACGCCCCTGGGTCTAGTGCTTGAGCTATGTTTAATCCAATGACTGTAGCCTTAGTACTAGCCTATCTCGTTAAACTTTTTGCCTGGAGTGGTTGTAATAATCACGACGAGAGTAGTTTTGTAATCACAAGGTAATTTTGTCCGAGCCAATGCCTCTCCTGAGATGAGACAGTCTTTAGAGGCGTTGTTGGTGTAGTAGAAATAAATGGATTTGTCACATGGACAAGATTTCAGCCAAATCCGAAATATTATATCGTGTGATAATACGCTCTGGAAGTAAAGGCTTTTTATGTCATTCTTCTCACGGGTAAGATAATTATAGTAATCACTACATAATGAAAATACCATCGGACCATTAAATTCTGACTTTCCGTCCAGAAAACATATTTCATTTTACCTTACGCTGCATAGCTGTGGTTTGGCGAGTTTCTTATTTTTTACATTTCTACAGATTATCGTTTTCCTTCATTTCGGTTATATGCTAATTTGATCTATAAAATCTATTTGATTGAACTCTATTTCTTTATATATTTATTCTAATGATACTGTTCTTAAAATATTTTCTTTTTTCTTTTTTCCTTTCCTCGCTGGGCTATTTCATCATGCTATTTCATCCTGCTATTTCCTGCTTTTTCAACTATGTTTGTAACTTAGCAATTAATAACAATAATATTCTTTTGCTAAAGTTTTTATAGTCTATATAAAGGATATCTATTCTAATGTTACTGTTCTTGAAATATTTTATTTTTCCTTGTTTCCTTTCTTCGCTGGGCTATTTTCCTGTTGGGGCCCCTGGGCTTATAGCATCCTACTTTTCCCACTAGGATTGTAGCTTAGCAATTAATAATAATAATAATGATAATAATAATAATAATAATAATAATAATAATAATAATAATGATAATATTAATAATAATAATAATAATCTGACTCAGAGATTTTAATACATTTCATTATATGTTTCTTTCTTCACTTATTTGACTTCTTGCTATGAGTCGTTATTTTCCCATGTACTTGCTGAGATAGTCTATCTTGGATAGACAATGTACACTAAGATGTACGCTGAAATGTCTACTTCTATTTGACACATGTGGAAGGTACTGAGCCTTCTCCATCATGAGGCTCAATTCTACACAGTACTCTAGAAGTTTTATTCCAGTTGTGACCAAGTTGTGGAATGATCTTCCTAATCGGGTAGTTTGAATCAGTAGAACTTCAAAAGTTCAAAGTCGCTGCAAATGTTTTTATGTTGAACAGGCTGACGTGAGTCTTTTTATAGTTTTTATATAAAGTATATGTTTTAATGATGTTTTTTTACAATAATTCATTTTAAATGTTCATTACTTTTTATATATTTTATTTATTTCCTTATTTCCTTTCCTCACTGGGCTATTTTTCCCTGGTGGAGCCCTTGGGCTTATAGCATCTTGCTTTTCCAACTAGGGTTGTAGCTTAGATACTACTACTACTACTACTACTACTACTACTACTACTAATAATAATAATAATAATAATAATAATAATAATAATAATAATAATAATAATAATAATATTAATAATTTCTTTTGCTTTTAATTTTTAGACTTGAAATAATAATAATAACAATAACAATAATAATAATAATAATAACAACAACAACAACAATAATAATAATAATGATAATAATAATAATAATAATAATAATAATAATAATAATAATAATTTCTTTTGCCTTTAATTTTTAGACTTAAAATGATGATAATAATAATAATAATAATAATAATAATAATAATAATAATAATAATAATAATAATAATAATAATGATGATAACAACTTTGGTCATATATTGACTTAGAAGTACTAGAATTTCAATTGTTAGCTGTTTTCTAAATTCGCTCTGAAACCAACTCTACTATTATTATCACTGTTTCTATCATTCATCTTCTTCTTCTTCGTATTGTTATTATTATTATTATTATTATTATTATTATTATTATTATTATTATTATTATTATTATTATTATTTTAAGTCTAAAAATTAAAGGCAAAAGAAATTGTTATTATTATTATTATTATTATTATTATTATTATTATTATTGGAAGTCCATAAGAATTGAAGGTAAAGGAGATTATTATTATTATTGTTGTTGTTGTTATTATTATTATTATTATTATTATTATTATGTAATTAGAAGTCTATAAGAATTGAAGGCAAAGAAGACTATTATTATTATTATTATTATTATAATTATTATTATTATTATTATTATTATTATTATTATTATCGATAATAATATTATTATCATCGTTAATATCATTATTATTATTATTATCATCATCACTATTATTATTATCTTTGGAAGTCCATAAGAATTGAATACAAAGGAGATTATTATTATTATTATTATTATTATTATTATTATTATTATTATTATTATTGTTGTTGTTGTTGTTGTTATTGGAGGTACATAAGAATTGAAGATAAAGGAGATTATTATTATTATTATTATTATTATTATTATTATTATTATTATTATTATTATTATTATTATCATAGAAGATTAAGACATGGGCCACTGAACCCAAAGAAACAAGTGCTCCTTAGACTTCATTGGTGGCCACTTGCGTCCAGCACTTGCCACTTGATAGGGTCCCTTTCGATCCTTTATCTCACATCTGTCGTAATCACACGCACACCCTCGAAGTAGGTTGGATTACCGAGGGGGGTGGGAGGGGAGGGGGTCCTTTGGAGGAGGAGGTCCTATGAGGTCTTATGTTCTTATTGGCCGAACAAATATTTAAAGGATGAACGGGGAAGGAAACAAATATATAGTAGATATTACTGGGTTCAAATGATGATGATTATTATTATTATTATTATTATTATTATTATTATTATTATTATTATTATTTTAATTATTATTATTATTATTACTTCCTAAGCTACAACCCTAGTTGGAAAAGCAGGATGCTATAAGCCCAAGGGCTCCAATAGGCAAAAATATCCCAGTGAGGTAAAGAAACAGGGAAAAATATAATGATTTTAAGAACAATAACAACATTAAAATAAATATTTCCTATATAAACTATAAAAGCTTTAACAAAACAAATGGAAGAGAAATAAGATAGAACAGTGTGATCGAGTCAGTGTGATCGAGTGTACCCTCAAACAAGAGAACTCTAATCGAAGACAGTGGAAGACCATGGTACAGAGGCTATGGCACTACCCAAGACTAGAGAACAATGGTTTGATTTTGGAGTGTCCTTCTCCCAGAAGAGCTGCTTACCATAGCTAAAGAGTCTCTTCTACCCTTACCAAGAGGAAAGTACCCACTGAATAAGAAGAAAAATTGATAGGAGAGTTGGTTTATTTTTTGTTTTTAGCAGATTTTTATAGACTTCTTTCATGAATAATGATAATAATAATAATAATGATAATTATTATTATTATTGTTATTATTACTACTACTACTACTACTACTACTACTACTACTACTACTACTACTACTACTAGCCAAGCTGCAACCCTAGTTGGAAAAGCAAGATGCTATAAACCCAAGGGCTCCAATAGGCAAAAATAGCCCAGTTAGGTAAGGAAATAAGGAAATAAATAAATGATGAGAACAAATTAACAATAAATCTTTCTAAAAACAGTAACAACGTCAAAACAGA
>NC_090737.1:5733758-5736258 GCF_036898095.1 Palaemon carinicauda
TAAGAGCCATTGACTCGTTACACTAAAAAAGTTACGTAACAAAGAATTCAACACCAAGTACGTGTTGTGAGTCACGACTAAGAATCCTCTATTATTGCAAGTCTTATTAAGTACCTCTTCAACTGAAACGGCCTCTGCAATAACTTCTTTGATATGTTTTGAGTTTTTTTCTTCTGTACTGTATAAAATAGCCATTAACCACTTGTACTTTTATGCCTTTAATTACTATCTCTTTTTTATTTACTTTACTTATTTTTACTTTGATGGCTGCTCTTCCGGTCCTATACAGCAGGGGAACCCCACTCTCTACAGGACCTCCACTGTCGTTTTACCTTGTTCGTTCAGAGTATTTAACGTTTCTTATCGCGTATTGTTCATTTACTATTATTATAACACTGTATGGTTTCAAGCTCTCTCTCTCTCTCTCTCTCTCTCTCTCTCTCTCTCTCTCTCTCTCTCTCTCTCTCTCTCTCTCTCAAAGATTGAGAAATGAGTTGTTATTATAACACTATATGGTTTCAAGGTTTCAAGCTCTCTCTCTCTCTCTCTCTCTCTCTCTCTCTCTCTCTCTCTCTCTCTCTCTCTCTCTACAGTAGTTTGCATCAGTTAGATAAGTTAGTGGACATTGGGCGTTGGAACATTTCACATGTGAAGTAATATGAGTAATATGTGTACAGAAAGTCATCAGACTCTAATAGCTGAACAGACCAACAAATAATGATACAAGAAGAAAACAAACTCTATAAACAATGACCACAAATTTCATAGAGTTCTTCAAAAGAATCCCTTTAGCAATTTTAGACATGTTTACGCAAAGCCAATTTTCTGCTAGCAAAGAAAACAAGTAAACTATAGTCAATTTTATTATAATGAGGCGCATTTGCACTGACTCGCAGCATTGCCCTTTTAGCTCGGAAAAGTTTCCTGCTCTCTGATTGGTTAAAATTATCTTGTCCAACCAATCATCGATCAGGAAACTTTTCCGAGCCAAAAGGGCACCCCTGCGAGTCGGTGCAAATCTGCCTCACTTAAAAAAAATTGACTAAAGTAATTCTACTAACGTAAGAGATGTAGCAAGGCTTATCTATGTAGCCTCTTTAATGCCCGCATTTAACATCTTAGCATGAGTTAACGTTCAAAAGTTCGTCACAGACACAATACAGATAGAAATATAAGCCTCAAATAACGACCGAAGAGGATGATGAAACTCGAGATCATCCGTGACATAGCGTAATATTATAGACCGGACAGTTTTTTCAGCGATGCCTTAATCTTCTGTGTATGAATTAGTTTTTTTTACGTAACTTTGGCTAAAGTAAAGCATATTATGCACGGACATTCAGGAAGAATGTATTTCTGTTCAATAGTGTCGTTTCAAGAATTATTTTGATTTTATATAAGCGAATGGTAGACATGATTCTTTGAGATTAATTCAAGATCAGCAGATTTGCAGTGAATAGAGAGGATCAAATGCATTTCCTTTATTAGAGTTACTTATCATTCTTCTTCTTCTTCTTCTTCTTCTTCTTCTTCTTCTTCTTCTTCTGGACACTGATGATTAATCTATAAAAACAAGGCTTGAAAGACGCTAAGTCTGAACGTCATTCAAGTTATTCATCTTATCAGAACGAGTGAATAAGGATGAATGCAGCTCGTCAATTGACAACAGATTTCATTAAAGCAATGATTTTTCTTTTTTTTCAGGGGTCACAAAATTTGATCAGTTATTATCTTTCCATTAATTTGCATGATGCACACACTTACTCCTTATACTTTTTCAGTCTTTTTCTTATCATTTTCTCATGTGGCACAAACTTACTCCTTATACTTTTTCAGCCTTTTTCTTATCATTTTCTCATGTAGCATTTCTTTTCAAGTCTTATCAAAGTTCTGATCTATAATATAAAAAATCTTTTTTGTAAAAGACTTTTTAACAACAACAGCGAGAGGAGAATTAAAATTGATTTCATTGTTTCTGTTAATTCTATTATCCAGATATTTTCTTGTGCTTTATTATTATTATTATTATTACTTGTTAAGCTACAACCCTAGTTGGAAAAGCAGGATGCTATAAGCCCAGGGGCCCCAACAGGGAAAATAGCCCAGTGAGGAAAGGAGATAAGGAAAAATAAAATATTTTAAGACTAGTAACAATATTAAAATAAATATTTCCTATTTAAACTATAAAAACTTCACAAAACAAGAGGAAGAGAAACTAGATAGAAGAGTGTGCCTGAGGGTACCCTCAAGCAAGAGAACTCTAACCTAAGGCAGTGTAAGACCATGGTACAGAGGCTATGGCACTACCTAAGAAAAGTTATTTATCTTTTCGTACCTAAAGCATTATAATTTCATTATTTACTCTTATTATTCAAAGGAAAATGGGAAAGGTAGTAGTAGTAGTAGTTGTTGTTGTTGCTCTTGTGGCCTTATTAGTAACGTCTCTGCCTGGTGATTGCCATCCGGGAGTTCAAGTCCCGCTCAGGCTCGTTACTTCCTT
>NC_090737.1:5741258-5748758 GCF_036898095.1 Palaemon carinicauda
CTTGGTCTAATAGCCTATTAAATACTACCATATATCAGTTAGCACGCTTTATACAATCCACGCCCTTAATTGTGTGAAATCATACAGTAAAAAGATCTTAGATTAGCCGAGATGCAGCGTTGTCCAGCAAACCTCCTGGAGTACTTGCACGTAAGGCGTTGCTGTTTTTTTTCTCTCTGCAGCAGTACTGGAGGCAGGTGGACAGGCATAAATACCGAATGGGTCTGTATTTATAAGGGAATTCCCATTAACAAAGAATGGATCGACACCAATCGATACTCATAATCGATTTCCCTTAGTATTATTATCATTAAAGACATTATTTTCACCGCCATTATTATCTGATGGAGACAAACGGAGTGTCGCTGTTTTATGGGGATGCCACAAATGGAAGTCGCTGGGAAGGAGGGAGGGATTGGACGATTGGCTGGACTGTCCCTGAGGGAGGAGGAGGAGGGATTGCAGGTGATAAGGACAATTTGTTATTGGGGGGGAGGGAGGAATGGGGTTTACTAGGGCGGGGAGGACCTATGAAATGAGGAAGAGATTGAGAGAGGACGAGAAAGGAGACAAGCTTGATCGAAATTAAAAGAGAGATGATGATTACCAATTGTAGGGAAAGCGAGCACATTTCGATGATGATGATGATAATGATTGGATTAAGGATGATGATGATAATGATGGTACTGATGATGGTGATGGTGATCGTGATGAATATGGGTAGTGGGAAGAGATGCTAAGGAATGCATGAAAGTAGAAACAGGGAGGAAAAGATAAAACGAAGAGGAAAGATTGAGACAAAATGGCCATCACGAGGAAAAGTAACTATACCTTGACAATAAGATGAACGATAACGAGGAAAAGGAGAGAGAGAGAGAGAGAGAGAGAGAGAGAGAGAGAGAGAGAGAGAGAGAGAGAGAGAGAGAGAGAGAGAGAGATGTAGCTAGCTAGCTAGCTGGGTATGTTTCGACTGACAAAAAAACCTATGGCTTGAAGGCAATATTTGTGCCCTGTCAGGGGACAGTTGGTCATAAAATTAGATTTTCCTTCAACTAGTGTTAACTGCAAAACATTGATAATCTTGCCACTGATCTCTTGCCTTCATCTCTAATACATGTTGCTTGTGAAGAAAGCGAGTGTCTGTATTATAAGGGCCATGCCCCCCCTCTCTCTCTCTCTCTCTCTCTCTCTCTCTCTCTCTCTCTCTCTCTCTCTCTCTCTCTCTCTCTCTCTGGCTACTGAAATGGTCATTTATTTAAAAACTTAATATTTATGCCAAGTCAGTATAGCATATATATTTTATATATATATATATATATATATATATATATATATATATATATATATATATATATATATATATATATATATATATATACTGTATATATATATATATATATATGTATATATAAAGGTATATATATTTATACATACATATATAAATTGTATATATATATATATATATATATATATATATATATATATATATATATATATATATATATATATGTAGAGGTATATATATTTATATATACATGTATAGATTTTATATGTATGTATGTATATATATATATATATATATATATATATATATATATATATATATATGTATATATATGTATATATATATATATATATATATATATATATATATATATATATATATATATATATATATAAGTATGTATGAATGTATATGTAAAGGTATATATATTTATATATGCATATATAAATCTTATATGTTTATATATATATATATATATATATATATATATATATATAAATATATATGTGTATATATATATATATATGTATATATATATATATATATATATATATATATATATATATATGTATATATATGTAAAGGTATATATATTTATATATACAAATATAAATGTTATTTGTTTATATGGATATATATATATATATATATATATATATATATATATATATATATATATATATATATATATATATATATATATATATATATATATATATATATGTATATATATATATATATATATATATATACAGAGATTTGTGAGAGAGAGAGAGAGAGAGAGAGAGAGAGAGAGAGAGAGAGAGAGAGAGAGAGAGAGAGAGAGAGAGAGAGAGAAGAAAAAAAAAACATACCCAGACTGCAATAGTTAAAAGAAAATGTGGCTCTTCATTACAGCCCTATCAACTGGCAAACGAAAACAAGGACGGGCCCTGCCACGACCAGCGGGATTTATACGCTAAGCGAACCAACAGTCAAGGAAGTAATCGCTAAGTAATCACTACAATCAAATGGAAGACAGAAGCAATCTTAGCTACTTACCTATAATGAAAAACACTATCCTCACGAACAGTAATGATAGTCTCCCCCGACGCGGTAAGTCACTTGCCGAGCGGCGACCGATTACCATCTCGATGCGAGGGGCAGCCCTATTTGCAAGCGATCCGGTAGTAATTAAAGCATTAGAAATGTGCAATAAAGACTTTAAGCATTAGAAATTGTGCAGTAAAGCATTTAAGCATTAGAAATTGTGCAGTAAAGCAATAAAGCATTTAAGCATTAGAATTTTTGCATTAAAGCATTCAAGCCTTAGAATTTTTGCATTAAAGCATTTAAGCACTATGAATTGTGCATTAAAGCATTTAAGCACTAGAAATTGTGCATTAAAGCATTTAAGCATTAGAAATTGTGCCATAAAGCCTTTAAGCATTAGAAATTGTGCATTAAAGCATTAAAAGACTATAAATTGTGCAATATAAGCATTTAAGTATTAGAAATGTGCATTAAAGCATTTAAGCACTATAAATTGTACAATATAAGCATTTAAGCGTTAGAAATTGTGCATTAAATATTTTAGCATTACAAATTGTGCATTAAAGCATTTAAGCATTAGAAATTGTGCATTAAAACATTTAAGCATTAAAAATTGTGCTATAAAGCATTTAAGCATTATAAATTGTGCATTAAAGCATTTAAGCACTATAAATTGAGCAATATAAGCATTTAAGCATTAGAAATTGTGCAGTAAAGTATTTAAGCACTATAAATTGTACAATATAAGCATTTAAACACTATAAATTGTGCAGTAAAGCATTTAAGAACTATAAATTGTGCAATATAAGCATTTAAGCATTAGAAATTGTGCATTAAAGCATTTAAGCACTATAAATTGTGCAAGATAAGCATTTAAGCATTATAGATTGTGCAATAAAGCATTTAAGCATTAGAAATTGTGCAGTAAAGCATTTAAGCACTATAAATTGTGCATTATAAGCATTTAAGCTTTATAAATTGTGCAATAAAACATTTAAGCATTAGAAATTGTACATTAAAGCATTTAAGCATTAGAAATTGTGCTATAAAGCATTTAAGCATTAGAAATTGTGCTTTAAAGCATTTAAGAATGATAAATTGTGCAATAAAGCATTTAAGCATGAGAAATTGTGCAATAAAGTATTTAAGCATCAGAAATTGTGCATTAAAGCATTTAAGCATTTTAAATTGTGCAATAAAGCATTTAAGCATTAGAAATTGTGCATCAAAGCATTTAAGCATTTTAAATTGTGCAGTAAAGCATTTAAGCATTATAAATTGTGCAATATCAGCATATTAAGAGCTAGGGTAGGGTTACGGCATTATGGGGGAATTCAAATTGTTAGTGAGACGCGTAGAAAAAAAATTGTTAGTGGGACGCGTAGAAAAAAATTGTTAGTGGGAAGCGTAGAAAAAATTGTTAGTGGGACGCGTGGAAAAAAATTGTTAGTGGGACGCGTAGAAAAAATTGTTAGTGGGACGTGTAGAAAAAAGAAATTGTTAGTGGGAAGTGTAGGAAAAAAATTGTTAGTGGGACGCGTAGAAAAAAAATTGTTAGTTGGATGCTTAGAAAAAAAATTGTTAGTGGGACGCGTAGAAAAAAATTGTTAGTGGGACGCGTAGAAAAACAAATTGTTAGTGGGACGCGTAGAAAAAAGAAATTGTTAGTGGGAAGCGTAGAAAAAAAATTAGTGGGATGCGTAGAAAAAAAATTGTTAGTTGGATGCTTAGAAAAAAAAATTGTTAGTGGGATGCGTAGAAATAAGAAATTGTTAGTTGGACGCTTAGAAAAAAAATTGTTAGTGGGATGCGTAGAAAAAAAATTGTTAGTGTGCCGCGTAGAAAAAAAAATTGTTAGTTGGATGCTTAGAAAAAAATTGTTAGTGGGACGCATAGAGAAAAAATTGTTAGTGGGACGCGTAAAAAAAAGAAATTGTTAGTGGGAAGCGTAGAAAAAAAATTGTTAGTGTGACGCGTAGAAAAAAAATGTTAGTTGGATGCTTAGAAAAAAAATTGTTAGTGGGACACATAGAAAAAAAAATTGTTAGTGGGACGTGTAGAAAAAAAAATTGTAAGTGGGACGCGTAGAAAGAAAATTGTTAGTGGGACGCATAAAAAAAAAATTGTTAGTGGGCTGCGTAGAAAAAAAAATGTTAGTGGGACGCGTAGAAAAAAATTGTTAGTGGAACGCGTAGAAAAAAAATTGTTAGTGGGACGCGTAGAAAAAAATTGTTAGTGGGAGGCGTAGGAAAAAAATTGTTAGTTGGACGCTTAGAAAAAAAATTGTTAGTGGGACGTGTAGAAAAAAAAATTGTTTGTTGGACGCTTAGAAAAAAAATTGTTAGTGGGACGCATAGAAAAAAATTATTAGTGGGACGCGTAAAAAAAATTGTTAGTGGGACGCGTAGAAAAAAAATTGTTAGTGGGACGAGTAGAAAAAAAATTGTTAGTGGGACGTGTAGGAAAAAAAATTGTTAGTGGAACGCGTAGAAAAAAATTCTTAGTGGAACGCGTAGAAAAAAAATATTAGTGGGCCGCGTAGAAAAAAAATTGTTAGTGGGACGCGTAGAAAAAAAATTGTTAGTGGGACGCGTAGGAAAAAATTGTTAGTGGGACGCTTGGAAAAAAATTGTTAGTGGGACGTGTAGAAAAAAAATTGTTAGTTGGACGCTTAGAAAAAAAAATTGTTAGTGGGACGCATAGAAAAAAAATTGTTAGAGGGACGCGTAAAAAAAATTGTTAGTGAGACGCGTAGAAAAAAAATTGTTTGTGGGACGCGTAGAAAAAAAATTGTTAGTGGGACACGTAGAAAAAAAATTGTTAGTGGGACGCGTAGAAAAAAAAATTGTTAGTGGGACGCGTAGAAAAAAAATTGTTAGTTGGACGCTTAGAAAAAAAAATTGTTAGTGGGACGCATAGAAAAAAATTGTTAGAGGGACGCGTAAAAAAAATTGTTAGTGAGATGCGTAGAAAAAAAAATTGTTTGTGGGACGCGTAGAAAAAAATTGTTAGTGGGACGCGTAGAAAAAAAATTGTTAGTGGGACGCGTAGAAAAAAAAAATTGTTAGTTGGACGCTTAGAAAAAAATTGTTAGTTGGACGCTTAGGAAATAAAATTGTTAGTGGGACGCATAGAAAAGAATGTTAGTGGGATGCATAGAAAAAAATGTTAGTGGGATGCGTAGAAAAAAAATGGTTAGTGGGACGCTTAGAAAAAAAAAATTCAGTAGGACGCGTAGAAAAAAAATTGTTAGTGGGACGTGTAAAAAAAATTGTTAGTTGGATGTGTAGAAAAAAATTGTTAGTGGGATGCGTAGAAAAAAAATTGTTAGTGGGACGCGTAGAAAAAAAATTGTTAGTAGGGCGCTTAGAAAAAAAAATTATAAGTGGGACGCGTAGAAAAAAATTGTTAGTAGGGCGCTTAGAAAAAAAAATTATAAGTGGGACGCGTAGAAAAAAAAATTGTTAGTGGGACGCGTAGAAAAAAATTGTTAGTAGGGCGCTTAGAAAAAAAAATTATAAGTGGGACGCGTAGAAAAAAATTGTTAGTGGGACGCGTAGAAAAAAAATTGTTAGTGGGACGCGTAGAAAAACAATTGTTAGTTGGGCGCGTAGAAAAAAATTGTTAGTGGGGCGCTTAGAAAAAAAATTGTTAGTGGGACGTGTAGAAAAAAAAATTGTTTGTTGGACGCTTAGAAAAAAAATTGTTAGTGGGACGCATAGAAAAAAATTATTAGTGGGACGCGTAAAAAAAATTGTTAGTGGGACGCGTAGAAAAAAATTGTTAGTGGGACGAGTAGAAAAAAAATTGTTAGTGGGACGTGTAGGAAAAAAAATTGTTAGTGGAACGCGTAGAAAAAAATTCTTAGTGGAACGCGTAGAAAAAAAATATTAGTGGGCCGCGTAGAAAAAAAATTGTTAGTGGGACGCGTAGAAAAAAAAATTGTTAGTGGGACGCGTAGGAAAAAATTGTTAGTGGGACGCTTGGAAAAAAATTGTTAGTGGGACGTGTAGAAAAAAAATTGTTAGTTGGACGCTTAGAAAAAAAAATTGTTAGTGGGACGCATAGAAAAAAAATTGTTAGAGGGACGCGTAAAAAAAATTGTTAGTGGGACACGTAGAAAAAAAATTGTTAGTGGGACGCGTAGAAAAAAAAATTGTTTGTGGGACGCGTAGAAAAAAAATTGTTAGTTGGACGCTTAGAAAAAAAAATTGTTAGTGGGACGCATAGAAAAAAATTGTTAGAGGGACGCGTAAAAAAAATTGTTAGTGAGATGCGTAGAAAAAAAATTGTTTGTGGGACGCGTAGAAAAAAATTGTTAGTGGGACGCGTAGAAAAAAAATTGTTAGTGGGACGCGTAGAAAAAAAAAATTGTTAGTTGGACGCTTAGAAAAAAAATTGTTAGTTGGACGCTTAGGAAATAAAATTGTTAGTGGGACGCATAGAAAAGAATGTTAGTGGGATGCATAGAAAAAAATGTTAGTGGGATGCGTAGAAAAAAAATTGTTAGTGGGACGCTTAGAAAAAAAAAATTCAGTAGGACGCGTAGAAAAAAAATTGTTAGTGGGACGTGTAAAAAAAATTGTTAGTTGGATGTGTAGAAAAAAATTGTTAGTGGGATGCGTAGAAAAAAAATTGTTAGTGGGACGCGTAGAAAAAAAATTGTTAGTAGGGCGCTTAGAAAAAAAAAATTATAAGTGGGACGCGTAGAAAAAAATTGTTAGTAGGGCGCTTAGAAAAAAAAATTATAAGTGGGACGCGTAGAAAAAAAAATTGTTAGTGGGACGCGTAGAAAAAAATTGTTAGTAGGGCGCTTAGAAAAAAAAATTATAAGTGGGACGCGTAGAAAAAAATTGTTAGTGGGACGCGTAGAAAAAAAATTGTTAGTGGGACGCGTAGAAAAACAATTGTTAGTTGGGCGCGTAGAAAAAAATTGTTAGTGGGGCGCTTAGAAAAAAAATTGTTAGTGGGACGCGTAGAAAAAAATTGTAAGTGGGACGCGTAGAAAGGAAATTGTTAGTGGGACGCATAGAAAAAAATTGTTAGTGGGACGCGTAGAAAAAAATTGTTAGTGGGACGCGTAGAAAAAAATTGTTAGTGGGACGCGTAGAAAAAAATTGTTAGTGGGACGCGTAGAAAAAAAATTTTTAGTTGGACGCGTAGAAAAAAATTGTTAGTGGGAC
>NC_090737.1:5753758-5757951 GCF_036898095.1 Palaemon carinicauda
CTTTCAAGATCAGTTGGGTTTTATTTGTAGATTGTCACTAAATATTTGTGTTATAGTTAATCATTCTTATTTGTTCAACTGTCATGGGCAATGACATCCAAATGAATGGTGCTACGTACAGTTAGCATTGATTTTAAGTAATTATCTTAACTAGTCATGATTAGAGATGTTAAAAGCAACTCGACGTTATTTCAAATCAGGCTTGAACGTACCACGGACTCTAAAAACATCTAATATTTGCAGGTATTCGCCAGAAGGAACAGCCAAACTGACCAGTCGCAAGAGGAGATCTGATAGTTGACTATGCCGAAGCCAATCAATGCTAAAGGTGACTGTTATCTAATCTGTTTGTCAAAGATACAGCACTGTTGCAACGTCAAAAGGGTTCTCGGGGGATTCGTATTTCTCTTCTTGTGAATCTCAGTGTTCATGTGACCTCACGACAACCATATAATCTGAAGGAAGATCTACTACAAGTGTGACAATTTATCCAAAAAAAAAAAAAACAAAAAAAACTTCCCACTGAAATATATTCGCAATTCCTTATTTTAGTGACTAGTGTGATTCTAAATTGAGTAACCTGTGTGCTCCGGCAAAAGCGCATTGACAATTAAGAAAAGGGAAATAAAGTAGATAAGATATAACAACAGGAAAATAAACTTTTATTGTGAAGTGTCATCTGAAACTTCAAGACGTCTTCGAACATTATTAGCAGCTTGATTCAAATCCACACGTAGTATTATATACCGATTCGTTTTCCGCTCGTGGTGCCTCTTAAACATCCTCTAGGTCCCCGACCTAGTAGGGACGCATTCCTTCGCCACGAGCTAAACAACTCCTTCAAGACGACCACATTCGCCCCTCCAGTGCCTTTGCCAGCAATGACTCCGGATTGTCCGATGTCACCGGGGGAGCAGGACGCCCCGGACCTTATATGCAGGTAAATCTGTCGTCACTTTTAGATCCTAAATGTCATGACACCTCCTAGGGACATGATCCTGACTTTGGCTCAAAATTATTATCATTGTGATTATCATTTGCTAAGCTACAACCCTAGTGGAAAAAATTGTATGATTGATTATTATTATTATTAATATTATTATTACTATCCAAGCTACAACCCTAGTTGGAAAAGCAAGGGCTCCAATAGGGAAAATAGCCAAGTGAGGAAAGGAAATAAATGATTAGACCGAATTAACAATAAATCATTCTAAAAACAGTAACAACTTCAAAACAGTAATATGTTATCTGGACTAGGGACATGATCCTGACTTTGGCTCAAAATTATTACCATTATCATTGTGATTATCATTTGCTAAGCTACAACCCTAGTTGAAAAAATTGGTTTATAGATTATCAGTTATCTGGCCTAGTTAGAAAAGCAGGATGCTATAGGCACAAGGGCTCCAACAGGGAAAATAGCCCTGTAAGGAAAGGAAATAGGAAACAAATAGAAAAGTTTGAGTGTACTAAAAAGCAGCTGACACTTCTTAATAGCATATAAGCAAACTCCCAACTCTTTAAATATCAATGTATTTCGAATGGTATTTTATATGATAATTTACATGAGATGACCCCCTCAGGGCAATAGGGTGAATAAAATCTTGCAGGTGAATAGTCAGGTAGTTTCTCCTTCCAATATCAATTATCTAACATACCTGACTGGTCAGGGACTTAACCATACCTTCAAGACTTTCAGTAATCCATCCAAAGAATTTTTTTCAGTCCTTGAACGAATATCACTTGGAATCAATTCCTATTACAAAAAACTAATATGTATATATATATATATATATATATATATATATATTTGCTACCCAATAGGAATAACCATTTGCGGAAAGCTATATCTTGGGCCTTGTTTTGAGTGTGTGAAATATTTTTCTTTAGAAATATTCAGTTTTGAGTGGCTTATGTCAGTGTAATGTAAGTCTAACATTCAACTTGTTGGACAATTACATAGAGATTTATGCATATCTAGTTGTTACACATCATTAGCTTTGTCTCAGAGAAAAAGGCTGTAAGAAAAATAAGGCAGATACAGATGAATTACAGATTAACTTGCACGTGATGTTGTATTTCAAAATTTAAACTCTTGATAAAGAAAAAAAAATATTGTTGAATCTTACAGCAAGGTCGCCTGCTTAACTGATGGTCAACATTCACACACACACACATATATATATATATATATATATATGTATATATATATATATATATATATGTGTGTATATATATATATATATATATATAAATACTGTTAAAGTTTTTATAGTTTATATAGGAGATATTTATTTTAATGTGGGTACTGTTATTAAATATTTTATATTTTTCCTTGTTTCCTTTCCTCACTGGGCTATTTTCCCTGTTGGGGACCCTGGGCTTATAGCATTCTGCTTTTCCAGCTAGGGTTGTAGCTTAGCAATTAGTAATAATAATATGCATATACATACATATATATTATATATTATATATATTATATATATATATATATATGTGTGTGTGTGTGTGTGTGTGTGACCTCTAATGTCACACTCATTAAATGGTAAATCAACGATCACTCGCAAGTAGTATGTGTATCATCAGGTGCATTATGTGATTACACAGAAGGCTCACAACAACTCATCTATCCCCTCATGCACTACACCATCCAAAAACTACTTGGCCCTTGGTCATCAAGTATTTTAAGATCTATCCTTCAATTCTTACACCTTCTATACATTGTTAAGTCACTACGGATTTAGATATATATATATATATATATATGTGTGTGTGTGTATATATATATATATATGTATATATATGTATACTATGTGTGTGTATATATATATAAAAGCATATATATATATATATATATATATATATTTGTGTGTCTGTCTGTCTGTCTGCATTTATGTGGGATTCTGATGTTACAAAGTTGGATTGATGGTAAAATATTCAACTTTTCTTAGAATGAAAACGAGAAATGCATTATTTTTGCTTAAAGGAAATTTATTTACTCATAAATGGCAGTAGCAATAACACACTGTCAACTCACAAGTTAGCATGCATGAGTATATATCTATCGGTATATATTTATATATTTGTATTGAATTCTTATTTATATATTGATAAAAGAAAAATCAAAAGTTATTGCCATCAGAAAGGAATGCTGAAGTCGATAATAATAGACAGATAAGATCAGAATCAATCAATGTTAACAACTTCCTTCAATTTCGGGAACTATTACCAAAGTGGTCCTTCATACCCTTAATACATCCTGTCATATTTTTGGAAGGACTTCTTTTACATATTCAAATCCTCAGATTCCTTTGAATGATCCTAAAAAAGAATCAAGTAGAAATTTCTTTCATTTCTATCATTTTCCTATCTCATGTACATATTATATATTGTAAAGAGACATGAAATCTATCAAGATGTATTTGACGTTATGGTAAGACATAGTTACTGGAAGTTCTTAATTTATTGTACTTTGTAGTACAGAGAAAAGAAGATTCTCTCTCTCTCTCTCTCTCTCTCTCTCTCTCTCTCTCTCTCTCTCTCTATCTATATATATATATATATATATATATATTATTACTTGCTAAGCTACAACCCTAGTTGGAGAAGAAGGATGCTAGAAGTCCAGAGGCACCAATATATATATATATATATATATATATATATATAAAATGGTTACCATCAATATACATAATATATCCAAACATAATTTGATTTCTTTCTCAGTATTGACTTATCCAACCCACTACATTACATAGACTAATAATTATTATTATGATTATTACTATTACTTGCTAAGCTACAACCTTAGTTGGAAAAGCAGGATGCTATACGCCCAGGGGCTCCAACAGGAAAATAGCCCAGTGAGGAAAGGAAACAAGAAAAATAGAATATTTTAAGAACAGTAACATCATTACACTAAATATTCCTATATAAACTACTAAAAAAATTAACAAAACAAGAGGAAGAAAAGTAAGATAGAATAGCTGTGCCGAGTGTACCCTCAAGCAAGAGAACTCTATTTAGTATAATGTTACCAAGAAGAGATCTTTCTATCATCTATCCTGCGTCATGGGTGGGTTTTCTTAAACTTGAAATTCAGGATAAAAAATCTTATGAAACCTCTCCTATATCACATGAACCTGAAATGATTAATACAATTCTTCTTTTTCCAAGGGGTTACTGCACTGCAA
>NC_090737.1:5758451-5763451 GCF_036898095.1 Palaemon carinicauda
TTCTTCTTCTGGACACTGATGATTAATCTATAAAAACAAGGCTTGAAAGACGCTAAGTCCTGAACGTCATTCAGGTTATTCATCTTATCAGAACGAGTTAAGGATGAATGTAGCTCGTCATGACAACAGATTTCATTAAAGCAATGGTTGTTTTTTTTTTTCTTTTTTTTCAGGAGTCACAAAATTTGATCATTTATTATCTTTCCATTAATTTCCATGATGCACAAACTTACTCCTTATACT
Organism: Palaemon carinicauda; assembly: GCF_036898095.1. Taxonomy (NCBI): domain Eukaryota; kingdom Metazoa; phylum Arthropoda; class Malacostraca; order Decapoda; family Palaemonidae; genus Palaemon; species Palaemon carinicauda. The sequence goes on from NC_090737.1 coordinate 5,758,695, forward strand.
TTTTCAGCCTTTTTCTTATAATTTTCTCATGATGCACAAACTTACTCCTTATACTTTTTCAGTCTTTTTCATATCATTTATTCATGTGGCACAAACTTACTCCTTATACTTTTTCAGCCTTTTTCTTATCATTTTCTCATGTGGCAACAATCTTACTCCTTATACTTTTTCAGCCTTTTTCTTATCATTTTCTCATGTGGCACAAACTTACTCCTTATACTTTTTCAGTCTTTTTCTTATCATTTTCTCATGATGCACAAACTTACTCCTTATACTTTTTCAGCCTTTTTCTTATCATTTTTTCATGTGGCACAATCTTACTCCTTATACTTTTTCAGCCTTTTTCTTATCATTTTCTCATGTGGCACAAACTTACTCCTTATACTTTTTCAGTCTTTTTCTTATCATTTTCTCATGATGCACAAACTTACTCCTTATACTTTTTCAGCCTTTTTCTTATCATTTTCTCATGATGCACCAACTTACTCCTTATACTTTTTCAGCCTTTTTCTTATCATTTTCTCATGATGCACCAACTTACTCCTTATACTTTTTCAGTCTTTTTCTTATCCTTTTCTCATGATGCACAAACTTACTCCTTATACTTTTTCAGCCTTTTTCTTATCATTTTCTCATGATGCACCAACTTACTCCTTATACTTTTTCAGCCTTTTTCTTATCATTTTCTCATGATGCACCAACTTACTCCTTATACTTTTTCAGTCTTTTTCTTATCCTTTTCTCATGATGCACAAACTTACTCCTTATACTTTTTCAGCCTTTTTCTTATCATTTTCTCATGATGCACAAACTTACTCCTTATACTTTTTCAGCCTTTTTCTTATCATTTTCTCATGATGCACAAACTTACTCCTTATACTTTTTCAGCCTTTTTCTTATCCTTTTCACATGATGCACAAACTTACTCCTTATACTTTTTCAGCCTTTTTCATATCATTTATTCATGTGGCACAAACTTACTCCTTATACTTTTTCACTCTTTTTCATATCATTTATTCATGTGGCACAAACTTACTCCTTATACTTTTTCAGCCTTTTTCTTATCATTTTTTCATGTGGCACAATCTTACTCCTTATACTTTTTCAGCCTTTTTCTTATCATTTTCTCATGTGGCACAAACTTACTCCTTATACTTTTTCAGTCTTTTTCATATCATTTATTCATGTGGCACAAACTTACTCCTTATACTTTTTCAGCCTTTTTCTTATCATTTTCTCATGTGGCACAATCTTACTCCTTATACTTTTTCAGCCTTTTTCTTATCATTTTCTCATGTGGCACAAACTTACTCCTTATACTTTTTCAGTCTTTTTCTTATCATTTTCTCATGATGCACAAACTTACTCCTTATACTTTTTCAGCCTTTTTCTTATCATTTTTTCATGTGGCACAATCTTACTCCTTATACTTTTTCAGCCTTTTTCTTATCATTTTCTCATGTGGCACAAACTTACTCCTTATACTTTTTCAGTCTTTTTCTTATCATTTTCTCATGATGCACAAACTTACTCCTTATACTTTTTCAGCCTTTTTCTTATCATTTTCTCATGATGCACCAACTTACTCCTTATACTTTTTCAGCCTTTTTCTTATCATTTTCTCATGATGCACCAACTTACTCCTTATACTTTTTCAGTCTTTTTCTTATCCTTTTCTCATGATGCACAAACTTACTCCTTATACTTTTTCAGCCTTTTTCTTATCATTTTCTCATGATGCACAAACTTACTCCTTATACTTTTTCAGCCTTTTTCTTATCATTTTCTCATGATGCACAAACTTACTCCTTATACTTTTTCAGCCTTTTTCTTATCCTTTTCACATGATGCACAAACTTACTCCTTATACTTTTTCAGCCTTTTTCATATCATTTATTCATGTGGCACAAACTTACTCCTTATACTTTTTCAGTCTTTTTCATATCATTTATTCATGTGGCACAAACTTACTCCTTATACTTTTTTCAGCCTTATTCTTATCATTTTCTCATGATGCACAAACTTACTCCTTATACTTTTTCAGTGTTTTTCTTATCCTTTTCTCATGTGGCACAAACTTACTCCTTATACTTTTTCAGCCTTTTTCTTATCATTTTCTCATGTGGCTCAAACTTACTCCTTATACTTTTTCAGCCTTTTTCTTATCCTTTTCTCATGTGGCTCAAACTTACCTATTATACTTTTTCAGCCTTTTTCTTATCATTTTCTCATGGGGCACAAACTTACTCCTTATACTTTTTCAGCCTTTTTCTTATCATTTTCTCATGGGGCACAAACTTACTCCTTATACTTTTTCAGCCTTTTTCTTATCCTTTTCTCATGTGGCACAAACTTACTCCTTATACTTTTTCAGCCTTTTTCTTATCCTTTTCTCATGTGGCACAAACTTACTCCTTATACTTTTTTCAGCCTTTTTCTTATCCTTTTCTCATGTGGCACAAACTTACTCCTTATACTTTTTCAGCCTTTTTCTTATCCTTTTCTCATGTGGCACAAACTTACTCCTTATACTTTTTCAGCCTTTTTCTTATCCTTTTCTCATGTGGCACAAACTTACTCCTTATACTTTTTTCAGACCTTTTTCTTATCATTTTCTCATGTGGCACAAACTTACTCCTTATACTTTTTCAGCCTTTTTCTTATCCTTTTCTCATGTGGCTCAAACTTACTCCTTATACTTTTTCCGCCTTTTTCTTATCCTTTTCTCATGTGGCTCAAACTTACTCCTTATACTTTTCCGCCTTTTTCTTATCCTTTTCTCATGTGGCTCAAACTTACTCCTTATACTTTTTCTGCCTTTTTCTTATCCTTTTCTCATGGGGCACAAACTTACCTCTTATACTTTTTCTGCCTTTTTCTTATCCTTTTCTCATGGGGCACAAACTTACTCCTTATACTTTTTCAGCCTTTTTCTTATCCTTTTCTCATGTGGCACAAACTTACTCCTTATACTTTTTTCAGCCTTTTTCTTATCCTTTTCTCATGTGGCTCAAACTTACTCCTTATACTTTTTCAGCCTTTTTCTTATCCTTTTCTCATGTGGCACAAACTTACTCCTTATACTTTTTCAGCCTTTTTCTTATCCTTTTCTCATGTGGCTCAAACTTACTCCTTATACTTTTTCAGCCTTTTTCTTATCCTTTTCTCATGTGGCTCAAACTTACCTCTTATACTTTTTCAGCCTTTTTCTTATCATTTTCTCATGGGGCACAAACTTACTCCTTATACTTTTTCAGCCTTTTTCATATCATTTATTCATGTGGCATTCCTTTTCAAGTCTTATCGAAGTTCTGATCTATAATATAGAAAATCTGTTTTTGTAGAAGACTTTGAAACAACAACGATAGGAGAATTAAAATTGGTTTCATAGTTTCTGTTAATTCTATTATGCAGATATTTTCTGGTGCTTGATTATTATAATTATTATTATTACTTGCTAAGCAACAACACTAGTTGGAAAAGCAGGATGCTACAAGCCCAGGGGCCCCCAACAGGGAAAATAGCCCAGTGAGGAAAGGAAATAAGGAAAACTAAAATATTTTAAGAATCGTAACAATATTAAAATAAATATTTTCTTTTTAAACTAAAACTTTAACAACACAAGAGGAAGAGAAACTAGATAGAAGAGTCTGCCCGAGGGTACCCTCAAGCAAGAGAACTCTAACCCAAGGCAGTGTAAGACCATGGTACAGAGGCTATGGCACTACCCAAGAAAAGTTATTTATCTTTTAGTACTTAAAGCATTATAATTTCATTATTTACTCTCAGTATACAAAGGAAAGTAGTAGTAGTAGTAGTAGTAGTAGTAGTAGTAGTCGGTGTTGTTGTGGTCTGATTGGTAACGTCTCTGCCTGGTGATTACCATCCGGAAGTTCAAGTCCCGCTCAGACTCGTTAGTTCCTTTAGTCTCTGCAACCTTACCATCCATGTGAGCTAAGGATGGGGGAGTTTGGGGGTAGCCTATAGGTCTATCTGCTGAGTCATCAGCAGCCATTGTTTGGGTCCTCCCTGGTACTAGCTTGGGTGGAGAGGAGGCTTCGGCAATGATCATATGTATATATGGTTAGTCTCTAGGGCAATGTCACTGTCCTTTGCCTCTGCCATTCATGAGCGGCCTTTAAATCTTATGGTTAGAGTACCAGTAATAGTATTGACTCTTGAAGTTGTGAACTTGATATATTATTATTAGTAGTAGTAGTAGTAGTAGTAGAAGTAGTAGTAGTAGTAGTAGTAGTAGTAGTAGTAGTATTCTATAAGTTTTATTCCAGCTGTTACCAAGTTATGGAATGATCTTCCTAATCGGGTAGTTGAATCAGTAGAACTTCAAAAGTTCAAAGTTGGAGCAAATGTTATGTTGACCAGGCTACATGAGTCTTTTTATAGTTTATATATACATATCTTTTGTTAACGTTGTTAATAGTTTATATAGGACATATCTGTTTTGACGCTGTTACTGTTTTTTAGAATGGTATATTGTTAATTTATTCTCATCATTTATTTATTTCCTTATTTCCTTTCCTCACTGGGCTATTTTTCCCTGTTGGAGCCCTTGGGCTTATAGCATCTTGCTTTTCCAACTAGGGTTGTAGCTTGGATAGTAATAATAATAATTATTATTATTATTATTATTATTATTATTATTATTATTGTTATGTGACATATACAATGGTTTTGATTTATTATTTGTTTTACTCTTTCTCTTTGCATGTTTTTATAAACTTTATTTATATTCTTTA
>NC_090737.1:5768451-5780951 GCF_036898095.1 Palaemon carinicauda
CTTGTGAAGAAAGCGAGTGTCTGTATTTTAAGGGCCATGCCCCCCCCCTCTCTCTCTCTCTCTCTCTCTCCTCCTCTCTCTTCTCTCTCTCTCTCTCTCTCTCTCTCTCTCTCTGACTACTGAAATGGTCATTTATTTAAAAACTTAATATTTATGCCAAGTCAGTATAGCATATATATATGTATATATATATATATATATATATATATATATATATATATATATACATATATAAATTGTATATGTATATATATATATGTATATATATACAGTATATATATATATATATATATATATATATATATATATATGTAGAGGTATATATATTTATATATACATGTATAGATTTTATATGTATGTATATATATCTGTATATATATATATATATATATATATATATATAAGTATGTATGAATGTATATGTAAAGGAACATATATTTATATATGCATATATAAATTTTATATGTTTATATATATATATATATATATATATATATATATATATATATATATGCGTGTGTGTGTGTGTGTGTATATATATGTTATATATATGTAAAGGTATATATATTTATATATACAAATATAAATGTTATTTGTTTATATGGATATATATATATATATATATATATATATATATATATATATATATATACAGAGATTTGTGAGAGAGAGAGAGAGAGAGAGAAAGAGAGAGAGAGAGAGAGAGAGAGAGAGAGAGAGAGAGAGAGAGAGAGAGAGAGAGAGAGAGAGAGAGAGAGAGAGAGAGAGACAAGAAGAAGAAGAAAAAAAACATATACCCAGACTGTAATAGTTAAAAGAAAATGTGGCCTCTTCATTACAGCCCTATCAACTGGCAAACGAAAACAAGGACGGGCCCTGCCACGACCAGCGGGATTATACGCTAAGCGAACCAACAGTCAAGGAAGTAATCGCTAAGTAATCACTACAATCAAATGGAAGACAGAAGCAATCTTAGCTACTTACCTATAATGAAAAACACTATCCTCACGAACAGTAATCATAGTCTCCCCCGACGCGGTAAGTCACTTGCCGAGCGGCGACCGATTACCATCTCGATGCGAGGGGCAGCCCTATTTGCAAGCGATCCGGTAGTAATTAAAGCATTAGAAATGTGCAATAAAGACTTTAAGCATTAGAAATTGTGCAGTAAAGCATTTAAGCATTAGAAATTGTGCAGTAAAGCAATAAAGCATTTAAGCATTAGAATTTTTGCATTAAAGCATTTAAGCATTAGAATTTTTGCATTAAAGCATTTAAGCACTATGAATTGTGCATTAAAGCATTTAAGCACTAGAAATGGTGCATTAAAGCATTTAAGCATTAGAAATTGTGCCATAAAGCCTTTAAGCATTAGAAATTGTGCATTAAAGCATTAAAAGACTATAAATTGTGCAATATAAGCATTTAAGTATTAGAAATGTGCATTAAAGCATTTAAGCACTATAAATTGTGCAATATAAGCATTTAAGCGTTAGAAATTGTGCATTAAAGATTTTAGCATTACAAATTGTGCATTAAAGCATTTAAGCATTAGAAATTGTGCATTAAAACATTTAAGCATTAAAAATTGTGCTATAAAGCATTTAAGCATTATAAATTGTGCATTAAAGCATTTAAGCACTATAAATTGAGCAATATAAGCATTTAAGCATTAGAAATTGTGCAGTAAAGCATTTAAGCACTATAAATTGTACAATATAAGCATTTAAGCACTATAAATTGTGCAGTAAAGCATTTAAGAACTATAAATTGTGCAATATAAGCATTTAAGCATTAGAAATTGTCCATTAAAGCATTTAAGCACTATAAATTGTGCAATATAAGCATTTAAGCATTATAGATTGTGCAATAAAGCATTTAAGCATTAGAAATTGTGCAGTAAAGCATTTAAGCACTATAAATTGTGCATTATAAGCATTTAAGCTTTATAAATTGTGCAATAAAGCATTTAAGCATTAGAAATTGTGCATTAAAAGCATTTAAGCATTAGAAATTGTGCTATAAAGCATTTAAGCATTAGAAATTGTGCTTTAAAGCATTTAAGAATGATGAATTGTGCAATAAAGCATTTAAGCATGAGAAATTGTGCAATAAAGTATTTAAGCATTAGAAATTGTGCATTAAAGCATTTAAGCATTATAAATTGTGCAATAAAGCATTTAAGCATTAGAAATTGTGCATTAAAGCATTTAAGCATTTTAAATTGTGCAGTAAAGCATTTAAGCATTATAAATTGTGCAATATCAGCATATTAAGAGCTAGGGTAGGGTTACGGCATTATGGGGAAATTCAAATTTTTAGTGAGACGCGTAGAAAAAAAAATTGTTAGTGGGACGCGTAGAAAAAAATTGTTAGTGGGAAGCGTAGAAAAAAACTGTTAGTGGGACGCGTAGAAAAAGAATTGTTAGTGGGACGCGTAGAAAAAAATTGTTAGTGGGACGCGTAGAAAAAATTGTTAGTGGGACGCGTAGAAAAAAGAAATTGTTAGTGGGAAGTGTAGGAAAAAAATTGTTAGTGGGACGCGTAGAAAAAAAATTGTTAGTTGGATGCTTAGAAAAAATTGTTAGTGGGACGCGTAGAAAAAAAATTGTTAGTTGGATGCTTAGAAAAAAATTGTTAGTTGGATGCTTAGAAAAAAAATTGTTAGTGGGACGCGTAGAAAAAAAATTGTTAGTTGGATGCTTAGAAAAAAAATTGTTAGTTGGATGCTTAGAAAAAAAATTGTTAGTGGGACGCGTAGAAAAAAAATTGTTAGTTGGATGCTTAGAAAAAAAATTGTTAGTGAGACGCGTAGAAAAAAAAATTGTTAGTGGGACGCGTAGAAAAAAATTGTTAAGGGGACGCGTAGAAAAACAAATTGTTAGTGGGACGCGTAGAAAAAAGAAATTGTTAGTGGGAAGCGTAGAAAAAAAAAATTGTTAGTGGGACGCGTAGAAAAAAAAATTGTTAGTTGGATGCTTAGAAAAAAAATTGTTAGTGGGACGCGTAGAAAAAAAATTGTTAGTGGGACGCGTAGAAAAAAAATTGTTAGTGGGACGCGTAGAAAAAAAAATTGTTAGTGGGACGCGTAGAAAAAAATTGTTAGTTGGATGCTTAGAAAAAAATTGTTAGTGGGACGCGTAGAGAAAAAATTGTTAGTGGGACGCGTAAACAAAAGAAATTGTTAGTGGGAAGCGTAGAAAAAAAATTGTTAGTGTGACACGTAGAAAAAAAATGTTAGTTGGATGCTTAGAAAAAAAATTGTTAGTGGGACGCATAGAAAAAAAATTGTTACTGGGACGCGTAGAAAAAAAATTGTAAGTGGGACGCGTAGAAAGAAAATTGTTAGTGGGACGCATAGAAAAAAAAAATGTTAGTGGGACGCGTAGAAAAAAAATTGTTAGTGGGACGCGTAGAAAAAAATTGTTAGTGGAACGCGTAGAAAAAAAATTGTTAGTGGGACGCGTAGAAAAAAATTGTTAGTGGGACGCGTAGGAAAAAAATTGTTAGTTGGACGCTTAGAAAAAAATTTTTTAGTGGGACATGTAGAAAAAAAATTGTTAGTGGGACGCATAGAAAAAAATTATTAGTGGGACGCATAAAAAAAAATTGTTAGTGGGACGCGTAGAAAAAAATTGTTAGTGGGACGAGTAGAAAAAAAATTGTTAGTGGGACGCGTAGAAAAAAAAAATGTTAGTGGAACGCGTAGAAAAAAATTGTTAGTGGAACGCGTAGAAAAAAAATAATAGTGGGCCGCGTAGAAAAAAATTGTTAGTGGGACGCGTAGAAAAAAAATTGTTAGTGGGACGCGTAGGAAAAAATTGTTAGTTGGACTCTTAGAAAAAAAATTGTTAGTGGGACGTGTAGAAAAAAAATGGTTAATTGGACGCTTAGAATCAAAAATTGTTAGTGGGACGCATAGAAAAAAATTGTTAGTGGGACGCGTAAAAAAAATTGTTAGTGGGACGCGTAGAAAAAAAATTGTTTGTGGGACGCGTAGAAAAAAAATTGTTAGTGGGACGCGTAGAAAAAAAATTGTTAGTGGGACGCGTAGAAAAAAAAATTGTTAGTGGGACGCGTAGAAAAAAAATTGTTAGTTGGACGCTTAGAAAAAAAAATTGTTAGTTGGACGCTTAGGAAATAAAATTGTTAGTGGGACGCATAGAAAAAAAATGTTAGTGGGATGCGTAGAAAAAAATGTTAGTGGGACGCGTAGAAAAAAATTGTTAGTGGGACGCTTAGAAAAAAAATTTTAGTAGGGCGCGTAGAAAAAAAATTGTTAGTGGGACGCGTAAAAAAAAAATTGTTAGTTGGATGCGTAGAAAAAATTGTTAGTGGGATGCGTAGAAAAAAAATTGTTAGTGGGACTCATAGAAAAAAATTGTTAGTAGGGCGCTTAGAAAAAAAAAATTATAAGTGGGACGCGTAGCAAAAAATTTTTTGTGGGACGCGTAGAAAAAAAATTGTTAGTGGGACGCGTAGAAAAAAAATTATTAGTTGAGCGCGTAGAAAAAATTGTTAGTGGGGCGCTTAGAAAAAAAATTGTTAGTGGGACGCGTAGAAAAAAATTGTAAGTGGGACGCGTAGAAAGAAAATTGTTAGTGGGACGCATAGAAAAAAATTGTTAGTGGGACGCGTAGAAAAAAAATTGTTAGTGGGACGCGTAGAAAAAAATTGTTAGTGGAACGCGTAGAAAAATAATTGTTAGTGGGCCGCGTAGAAAAAAAAATTGTTAGTGGGACGCGTAGAAAAAAATTGTTAGTGGGAGGCGTAGGAAAAAAATTGTTAGTTGGACCCTTAGAAAAAAAATTGTTAGTGGGACGTGTAGAAAAAAATTGTTAGTTGGACGCTTAGAAAAAAAAATTGTTAGTGGGACGCATAGAAAAAAATTATTAGTGGGACGCGTAAAAAAAATTGTTAGTGGGACGCGTAGAAAAAAATTGTTAGTGGGACGAGTAGGAAAAAAATTGTTAGTGGGACGCGTAGAAAAAAAATTGTTAGTGGGACGCGTAGAAAAAAATTGTTAGTGGAACGCGTAGAAAAAAAATTGTTTGTGGGACGCGTAGAAAAAAAATTGTTAGTGGGACGCGTAGAAAAAAAAATTGTTAGTGGGACGCGTAGAAAAAAAATTGTTAGTGGGACGCGTAGAAAAAAATTGTTAGTGGGAGGCGTAGGAAAAAAATTGTTAGTTGGACCCTTAGAAAAAAAATTGTTAGTGGGACGTGTAGAAAAAAATTGTTAGTTGGACGCTTAGAAAAAAAAATTGTTAGTGGGACGCATAGAAAAAAATTATTAGTGGGACGCATAAAAAAAAATTGTTAGTGGGACGCGTAGAAAAAAAATATTAGTGGGTCGCGTAGAAAAAAAATTGTTAGTGGGACGCGTAGAAAAAAAATTGTTAGTGGGACGCGTAGGAAAAAATTGTTAGTTGGACGCTTAGAAAAAAAATTGTTAGTGGGACGTGTAGAAAAAAAATTGTTAGTTGGATGCTTAGAAAAAAAAATTGTTAGTGGGACGCATAGAAAAAAATTGATAGTGGGACGCGTAGAAAAAAAATTGTTTGTGGGACGAGTAGAAAAAAAATTGTTAGTGGGACGCGTAGAAAAAAAATTGTTAGTGGGACGCGTAGAAAAAAAATTGTTAGTTGGACGCTTAGAAAAAAAGATTGTTAGTTGGACGCTTAGGAAATAAAATTGTTAGTGGGACGCATAGAAAAAAATGTTAGTGGGATGCGTAGAAAAAAATGTTAGTGGGACGCGTAGAAAAAAAATCATTAGTTGGACGCTTAGAAAAAAAATTGTTAGTGGGACGCGTAGAAAAAAAAATGTTAGTGGGACGCGTAGGAAAAAATTGTTAGTTGGACGCTTAGAAAAAAAATTGTTAGTGGGACGTGTAGAAAAAAAATTGTTAGTTGGATGCTTAGAAAAAAAAATTGTTAGTGGGACGCATAGAAAAAAATTGATAGTGGGACGCGTAGAAAAAAAATTGTTTGTGGGACGAGTAGAAAAAAAAATTGTTAGTGGGACGCGTAGAAAAAAAATTGTTAGTGGGACGCGTAGAAAAAAAAATTGTTAGTTGGACGCTTAGAAAAAAAGATTGTTAGTTGGACGCTTAGGAAATAAAATTGTTAGTGGGACGCATAGAAAAAAATGTTAGTGGGATGCGTAGAAAAAAATGTTAGTGGGACGCGTAGAAAAAAAATCATTAGTTGGACGCTTAGAAAAAAAATTGTTAGTGGGACGCGTAGAAAAAAAAATGTTAGTGGGACGCGTAGAAAAAAAATTGTTAGTTGGGCGCGTAGAAAAAAATTGTTAGTGGGGCGCTTAGACAAAAAATTGTTTGAGGGACGCGTAGAAAAAAAATTTTTAGTGGGACGCGTAGAAAAAAAATTGTTAGTGGGACGCGTAGAAAAAAAATTGTTAGTGGGACGCGTAGAAAAAAATTGTTAGTGGGGCGCTTAGAAAAAAAATTGTTTGTGGGACGCGTAGAAAAAAAAATTTTAGTGGGACGCGTAGAAAAAAAATTGTTAGTGGGGCGCTTAGAAAAAAAATTGTTTGTGGGACGCGTAGAAAAAATTTTTTTAGTGGGACGCGTAGAAAAAAAATTGTTAGTGGAACGCGTAGAAAAAAAATTGTTAGTGGGACGCGTAGAAAGAAAATTGTTAGGTGGACGCTTAGAAAAAAAATGTTAGTGGGACGCGTAGAAAAAAATTGTTAGTGGGACGCGTAGAAAAAAAATTGTTAGTGGGACGCGTAGAAAAAAAAATGTTAGTGGGACGCGTAGAAAAAAAAATTTTAGTGGGACACGTAGAAAAAAAATTGTTAGTGGGACGCGTAGAAATAAAAATGTTAGTGGGTCGCGTAGAAAAAAAATTGTTAGTGGGACGCGTAGAAAAAAAATGTTAGTGGGTCGCGTAGAAAAAAAATTGGTAGTGGGACGCGTAGAAAAAAAATTGTTAGTGGGACGCGTAGAAAAAAAATTGTTAGGTGGACGCTTAGAAAAAAAATGTTAGTGGGACGCGTAGAAAAAAAAATTGTTAGTGGGACGCGTAGAAAAAAAAATGTTAGTGTGTCGCGTAGAAAAAAAATTGTTAGTGGGACGCGTAGAAAGAAAATTGTTAGTGGGACGCGTAGAAAAAAAATTGTTAGTGGGACGCGTAGAAAGAAAATTGTTAGTGGGACGCGTAGAAAAGAAAAATTGTTAGTGGGACGCGTAGAAAAAAATAGTTAGTGCGACGCGTAGAAAAAAAAAATTGCTAGTGGGACGCGTAGAAAAAAAATTGTTTGTGGGACACGTTAAAAAAAAATTGTTAGTGGGACGCGTAGAAAAAAAATTGTTAGTTGGACGCGTAGAAAAAAAATTGTTAGTGGGACGCATAGAAAGCAAATTGTTAGTGGGACGCATAGAAAAAAAATTGTTAGTGGGACGCGTAGAAAAAAAAATTGTTAGTGGGACGCGTAGAAAGAAAATTGTCAGTGGGACGCGTAGAAAAGAAAAATTGTCAGTGGGACGCGTAGAAAAGAAAAATTGTTAGTGGGACGCGTAGAAAAAAAATTGTTAGTGGGACGCGTAGAAAAAAAATTGTTAGTGGGACGCGTAGAAAAAAATTGTTAGTGGGACGCGTAGAAAAAAAAATTGTTAGTGGGACGCGTAGAAAAAAAATGTTAGTGGGACGCGTAGAAAAAAAATTGTTAGTGGGATGCGTAGAAAAGAAAAATTGTTAGTGGGACGCGTAGAAAAAAAATAGTTAGGGGGACGCGTAGAAAAAAAAATTGTTAGTGGGATGCGTAGAAAAAAAATTGTTAGTGGGACGCGTAGAAAAAAATTGTTAGTGGAACGCGTAGAAAAAAAATTGGTAGTGGGACGCGAAGAAAAAAAAATTGGTAATGGGACGTGTAGAAAAAAAATTGTTAGTAGGACGCATAGAAAAAAAATTGTTAGTGGGACGCGTAGAAAAAAAATTGTTAGTGGAACGCGTAGAAAAAAAATTGTTAGTGGGACGCGAAGAAAAAAAATATTGGTAATGGGACGTGTAGAAAAAAAAATTGTTAGTAGGACGCATAGAAAAAAAATTGTTAGTGGGATGCGTAGAAAAAAAAATTGTTAGTGGGACGCGTAGAAAAAAAAATTGTTAGTGGGACGCGTAGAAAAAAAAATTGTTAGTGGGACGCGTAGAAAAAAAAATTGTTAGTAGGACGCATAGAAAAAAAATTGTTAGTGGGATGCGTAGAAAAAAAATTGTTAGTGGGACGCGTAGAAAAAAAAATTGTTAGTGGGACGCGTAGAAAAAGAATGATTGAAAAGAATTTCTGTTATTTTGCTTCTTAAGTTTTTTCTCGATCTTTGGTTACTATCCTGATAATAAAATGAAAATATTTCTTCTTTTGAGTTACATGCGGGTATTGAACTAATCTAGATTTCGGGTAATACAGTTATTATTATTATTATTATTATTATTATTATTATTATTATTATTATTATTATTACTAGCCAAGCTACAACCCTAGTTGGATAAGCAAGATGCTGTAAGCCCAAGGGCTCCAACAGGGAAAAATAGCCCAGTGAGGAAAGGAAATAAGGAAATAGATAAATGACGAGAATAAATTAACAATATATCATTCTAAGAACAGTAACAACGACAAAACAGATACGTCCTATATAAACTATTAACAACGTCAAAAACTGATATGTCATATATAAACAATAAAAAGACGCATGTCAGCCTGGTCAACATAAAAACATTTGCTCCAACTTTGAACTTTTGAAGTTCTACTGAGAAAAATTTAGATAATTTTGCAAAGTAGCTGAGAAGTACTGGACGAGCTGTATCTTGAAATTGTAAATATTCTACTCTCTCTCTCTCTCTCTCTCTCTCTCTCTCTCTCTCTCTCTAAATGCTTAAACTAAATCGCCCTACCAAAGAGCAAATGGAGTCTCCGTGGATGGATTTTTAGTCTTTGAGACATCCTAAATCCTTGGTTGGAACTCCTTGTAACTCTCTCTCTCTCTCTCTCTCTCTCTCTCTCTCTCTCTAAATGCTTAAACTAAATCGCCCTACCAAAGAGCAAATGGAGTCTCCGTGGATGGATTTTTAGTCTTTGAGACATCTAAAATCCTTGGTTGGAACTCCTTGTAACTCACTCTCTCTCTCTCTCTCTCTCTCTCTCTCTCTCTCTCTCTCTCTCTCTCTCTCTCCTCTAAATGCTTAAACTAAATCGCCCTACCAAAGAGCAAATGGAGTCTCCGCGGATGGACTTTTAGTCTTTGAGACATCCTAAATCCTTGGTTGGAACTCCTTGTAACTCTCTCTCTCTCTCTCTCTCTCTCTCTCTCTCTCTCTCTCTAAATGCTTAAACTAAATCGCCCTACCAAAGAGCAAATGGAGTCTCCGTGGATGGATTTTTAGTCTTTGAGACATCTAAAATCCTTGGTTGGAACTCCTTGTAACTCTCTCTCTCTCTCTCTCTCTCTCTCTCTCTCTCTCTCTCTCTCTAAATGCTTAAACTAAATCGCCCTACCAAAGAGCAAATGGAGTCTCCGCGGATGGACTTTTAGTCTTTGAGACATCCTAAATCCTTGGTTGGAACTCCTTGTAACTCTCTCTCTCTCTCTCTCTCTCTCTCTCTCTCTCTCTAAATGCTTAAACTAAATCGCCCTACCAAAGAGCAAATGGAGTCTCCGTGGATGGATTTTTAGTCTTTGAGACATCTAAAATCCTTGGTTGGAACTCCTTGTAACTCACTCTCTCTCTCTCTCTCTCTCTCTCTCTCTCTCTCTCTCTCTCTCTCTCTCTCTCTCTCTCTAAATGCTTAAACTAAATCGCCCTACCAAAGAGCAAATGGAGTCTCCGCGGATGGACTTTTAGTCTTTGAGACATCCTAAATCCTTGGTTGGAACTCCTTGTAACTCTCTCTCTCTCTCTCTCTCTCTCTCTCTCTCTCTCTCTCTCTGTATGCTTTACGGAAGAATGTTGAAGTGTAAAATCCATCGAAATATACCGTAAGAATTTCGTTTCGTTTAAAGGTTTATGGTTTAAAGGTCACTCATGAATGGCAGAGGCAAGGGACAGTAACATTACCCTATCAAGCAGGACAATGCCCTAGAGACTGACCATATATACATATGATCAGTGCCCAAGCCCCCTCTCCACCCAAGCTAGGACCAAGGAGGGCCAGGCAATGGCTGCTGATGACTCGGCAGATAGACCTATAGGCTCCCCCAAACCCCCCATCCTTAACTCACAAGGATGGGGAGGTTGCAGCGACCAAAGGAACTAACTGGTTTAAGCGGGACTCGAACCCCAGTCTGGCAATCACCAGGCAAGGATGCTACCATCCGGCCACGTTATATATCGAGGATCAATTCAGTAACTCTTAAAACTCAATGAATAACTAAATTGTAATTATAAAGATTTAAAAGATATTGTATTTAATAGGGATTTACTTTTACGAAGATGAGATTGACTTTAATCGCAATTTTTGGATCATATTATTTCAATTTAACAACCCTTAAAGAACAGAAATAAGACTGAAAAATGTTGCTGGTGAAAAAGGGATGTAATTGCATGAAGCAAATATATATATATATATATATATATATATATATATATATATATATATATATATATATGTGTGTGTGTGTGTGTGTGTGTGTGTGTGTGTTTTTTTTTTTTCAAAAAAGGCCCATAAAAGAAACAGGAAATATAAATAAATCACTATATTTCGGCCAATAAACATTGGCCCTCTTCAGGATGTAAAGTAAAAATGAGGAATACAGTGGACAGTGACGGTTTGTATAGGAAAGGAAAAGGGTGTTTCCAATTGTTCTACAGTTGTTATAAGTGCTGGAAGGATTAGCCAAATTTAATTACATCCAGGTATATATATATATATATATATATATATATATATATATATATATATAGATATATATATATATACATATATACATTATTATTACCATGATGAGCAAAGTGTACTAGTCAGGGCTACCTTCTTCAGGTTGGTTTGCTGTGAGCGATCAGACCAAAACCTCCCACCATCACCAATCCGTAGTGGCAGGGGTAGTAATGAAAATAGCCAAACCCCAGACATGAGGCCTTTGTCCTGTAGTGGACTAGAATCTGTGGTATTTATATCTGTTTTTGTTTGTGTGTGTATATAGGCTATTTGTGTGTCTGTATTTGATATAATAGGATAGAAAATAAAAAATAATTTTGAAGCGTTGACTTCTGGAAGTGTGAAAACCAATCAGGAGGACAACTAATCGAAGTGTCTCTTCTGAAAAAGATCTCCCTTGAGGCTTGATGCTGAAGACAGAGGAGGAATCACAGAGTGATTCGTCTGTCTTCAGAAACTCGGGTTTTCTCTTCGACACAGAATCCAGTATTAACTGTTTGATATCGTGAAATTATTATGCATATTCTGTTGAATTTTCCTCTAATTACACATTTAGATAATGGTGAAATATTAGAGGGGAGATGATAAAAATCGGCTCTAGTGAATTCTATGTAGTACTAGGAAAGTAAAAAGGAGAATATGTCATCTGCATTGCCTATGGCCATTTCTGCATTGCCCTCAGATTGTGCCTAAAGAATCTCTTTAAAGTTCTTCTACCTACCTTGTGTCTATTGAGTGGAGGGGGTAATATCAGGGGAGAGGGGGGAGGGGTGATAAAAGAAGAGGTGGGTAAGGTAGTAGGGCCACATACCCAAATGCCACACACCCTACCTTAGTCCATCCCGCGGTCCGCCTCACAGGTATCTCCTGGGCTCACAATTGGCTGCCAAACGCAAGTGGGTGGGACTTGAGAAGCAACACCATGTGGGTGGGCCTTTTCTCTGTTTAGGTAGGGCGTGGTGAGTAGACTTTGGCTTAAGGAAGGTGTAGCAGGGATCACAGGAAAGTTGGAAGACGGGTTATAAGGAAAGCTCAGGAGCTCGGCGGAGAGAAAGAGATCATCAGCCATCAATCATTATTACCTCAGGTTCGTTCGAACTTGATTGGTACTGGTCTCCTTTGTTTACATTTCTTCTTCTGTTCCGATGTTTTTTTTTTTCATGGACGTATCGTGTAGCTCTTTCAAAGTGTAGATATTCTCGGTAATATTTATATTCGTTTTCGATATATCCAGGAGAGTATGTCTTGATATTTCGCCGACACTGATGAGCAGCATCCTTGAAGCGTCACTGTTCAAGCAAGAATTCTTCGAGTATGAAGTTTTACGTTGAATAGTTCACTGTGGTCGAGCGACCCTTTCATTTTAGTCAAATAGAAGAAAATAAACATTGAAATTATAAAAAATGATAGGGAAGTTAAAAAAACCGTGAGAAATGAAACTTTACATAAATTGGAGAAATTAGATCATCTATTCATACTGTAGTAGATTTAGAGATCGGCGTATCCAGAGTCAATAGGTGTGTGAAAATATGATGGGGTATAGTTCGCTATGTGCATACGTATGTGTGTCTGTGTGTATGTACACATGTGTGCCACCTCCTC
>NC_090737.1:5803451-5811338 GCF_036898095.1 Palaemon carinicauda
ACTGTTTTCACTGATGCCTTCCTGAAATGTTTTCACTGATGCCTTCCTGATATGTTTTCACTGATGCCTTCCTGAACTGTTTTCACTGATGCCTTCCTGAACTGTTTTCACTGAGCCTTCCTGAACTGTTTTCACTGATGCCTTCATGAAATGTTTTCGCTGATGCCTTCATGAACTGTTTTAACTGATGCCTTCATGACCTGTTTTCACTGATGCCCTCCTGAACTGTTTTCACTGATACCTTCATGACCTGTTTTAACTGATGCCTTCATGAACTGTTTTCACTGATGCCTTCCTGAACTGTTTTCACTGAGCCTTCATGAACTGTTTTCACTGATGCCTTCATGAAATGTTTTCACTGATGCCTTCATGAACTGTTTTCACTGATGCCTTCATGAACTGTTTTCACTGATGCCTTCATGACCTGTTTTCACTGATGCCTTCAGGAACTGTTTTCACTGATGCCTTCATGAAAAGTTTTCACTGATGCCTTCCTGACCTGTTTTCACTGATGCTTCCTGACCTGTTTTCACTGATGCCTTCCTGAACTGTTTTCACTGATGCCTTCATGACCTGTTTTCACTTACCAAAGGGAATAATTAGATTTATTTACTGAATATATTATAGATATGAGTATAAGCAAATCTGATGAGACAGGGAGCGAGCTTGAATGATTTTAAATTCATCATAAACCTTTTGATAAAGATATCTGTGATTAATACGTTGCTGAATAATGCATTATTATTATTATTATTATTATTATTATTATTATTATTATTATTATTATTATTATTATTATTATTGTTATTATTATTATTATTTGCTAAACTACAACCCTAGTTGGAAAAGCAGGATGCTATAAGCCTAGGGGCCCCAGCAGGGAAAGTATCCCAGTGAGGAAAGAAAACCAGGAAAGATAAAATATTTTAAGAACAGTAACAACATTGAAATAAATATTTCCTATATAAACTATAAAATTTTTAACAAAACAAGAGGAAGAGAAATTAAATTTAAGTCATTTATGTATTCTGTCAGACTTCATTCATCAACTCTTCATGCGTTTATTTTTTGTTGGTCTGTTTTAAGCAAACTTCGTAATTGTAATCAAGGTGAACAGACAAAATGCAGATGGGCATAATGTCGACGGGCATATTGTTGACTGTAATAATGTCGACTGGCAATATGCCGACATCCGTTTGAAGAAGATATAATGTCGACAATGAATTGATTTTTAATTTTAGGATGCAATTATATTATAATATATATCATATCAATAATAAATTTTTGCGTCGATATTATGTCCTCTTCACACGGATGTCGGCATTTGGACGATAGGAGATTATTATTATTATTATTATTATTATTATTATTATTATTATTATTATTAGCCAAGCTACAACCCTAGTTGGAAAAGCAATATGCTATAAACTCAAGGGCTCCAATAGGGAAAAATAGCCCAGTGAGGAAAGGAAATAAGGAAATAAATAAATGATGAGAACAAATTAACAATAACTCATTCTAAAAACAGTAACAACGTCAAAACAGATATGTCATGTATAAACTATTAACAACGTCAAAAGATAGAAATTGAAAAGGGAAAATATGAATAATATCAATCTGAGTCTGAGAGCAGAATTGAATAGATGTTTGGACTGTCAGAGTAATCTCCAAAATATGTTGTTTCAACACTTATTTATTTTCATTTTGATCGAATTATGAAAAAAAAAATTCTTGTACGTTATTGCTTTAAGGGAAAATATTTATTTTATACCGTGTTTCTTTTTTATCAAATCATGAAAGAAAAAACCATTCTTGTACGTTATTGCATTAAGGGAATATATTTATTTTTTTACCGTGTTTCTTTTTTATCAAATTATGAAAAAAAAATTCTTGTACGTTATTGCATTAAGGTAAAATATTTATTTTTACCGTGTTTCTTTTTGATCGAATTATGAAAAAAAAATTCTTGTACGTTAATGAATTAAGGGAAAATATTTATTTTTTACCGTTTTTCTTTTTTATCAAATTATGAAAAAAAAAAATTCTTGTGCGTTATTGCATTAAGGGAAAATATTTAATTTTTTTACCGTGTTTCTTTTTAATCGAATTATAAAAAAAAAATCCTTGTACGTTATTGCATTTAAGGTAAAATATTAATTTTTTACCGTGTTTCTTTTTGATCAAATTATAAAGAAAAATAACATTCTTGTGCGTTATTGCATTAAGGTAAAATATTTTTTTTTTACCGTGTTTCTTTTAAACCGAATTATGATAAAAGAAAATGTATGCTATTGCATTAAGGGAAAATATTAATTTTTTACCGTGTTTCTTTTTAATCGAATTATGAAAAAAAAAAATTTACTTTATTGCATTTAGGTAAAATATTTATTTTTTTACCGTGTTTCTTTTAAACCGAATTATGATAAAAAAAATGTATGCTATTGCATTAAGGGAAAATATTAATTTTTTACCATGTTTCTTTTTAATCGAATTATGAAAAAAAAAATTACGTTATTGCATTTAGGTAAAATATTTATTTTTTTACCGTGTTTCTTTTTAATCGAATTATGAAAAAAAAATTGTACGTTATTGCATTAAGGGAAAATATTTTTTTTTTACCGTGTTTCTTTTAAAACGAATTATGAAAAAAAAATTAATGCTATTGCATTAAGGGAAAATATTTTTCTTTACCGTGTTTCTTTTAAATCGAATTATGAAAAAAAAAATGAATGCTATTGCATTAAGGGAAAATATTATTTTTTTACCGTGTTTCTTTTTAATCGAATTATGAAAAAAAAAATTGTACGTTATTGCATTAAGGGAAAATATTTATTATTCACCGTGTTTTCGTTTAGTGGTTTGAGATGTGAAAAAGGCATTATTAAATAAAGCTTAATTTTATATAAATATTGACGTATTTTCTTTTAGATGCGATTCTCTTTCGTATATTCTAAAACTTTGCGTTATTTGCGATAATCTTGAATAATTAAATAGAATAACTCTTATGAATCATGTTGTACAGAGTTCAGTGAAAAAAATTATATCTTATACATTTGTTTATTGACTTGAGTACGTGTTATTCACTATGCATTATATAATGACTTTTGTTGTAGAACAATAAGTTATAGTATATTACCCCTTACCGTGTTTTATATAACGAGAGAGAGAGAGAGAGAGAGAGAGAGAGAGAGAGAGAGAGAGAGAGAGAGAGAGAGAGAGAGAGAGAGAGAGAGAGAGAGAGAAAGCTTTTCACATAAGCATTTTTTTAGTCTAGAGGGCTTATTCTGACCCGAAGTCAGAGGGTCATTTGACCTACTAATCTTATTTCAGAGGGTCAAATGGGACCTTCACATTATTTTTTGTTTTGGAAAAGTAGAAGTTGAACTTTGCGGCTGATTATGATCTTGACTTAATCTTCCTCTTCTATCCACAGATACAAGATGCTGATCCACATTCGTACCCACACGAACGAAAGGCCCTATGTGTGCAGCCAGTGTGACAAACGCTTCAGCAGACAAGAGAATCTGCGGATCCACGCGCGGACACATACAGGTGAGCGAGAGATATATTATTATTATTATTAATTATTATTATTATTATTATTATTATTATTATTATTATTATTATTATTATTATTATTATTATTATTATTATTATCAAATGCTAAGCTACAACCCTAGTTGGAAAAGCAGGATGCTATAAGTCCAGGGACTCCAACGGGGAAAAAAACTCAGTGAGGAAAGGAAAACAAAGAAAAATAAAATATTTTAAGAAGAGCAACAATTTTAAAATAAATATCCCTTTATAAACTATAAAAACTTTAACAAAACAAGAGGAAGAGAAATAAGATATAAGATAGAACAGTGTGCCCGATTGTACCCTCAAGCAAGAGAACTCTTAACCAAGACAGTGGAAGACCATGGTACAGAGGCTAAGCTACAACCCTAGTTGGAAAAGCAGGATGCTATAAGCCCAGGGGCCCCAAGAGGGAAAATAGCCCAGTGAGGAAAGGAAACAAGGAAAAATAAAATATTTTAAGAATAGTAACATTAAAATAAATATAAACAATAAAAACTTCAACAAAACAAGAGGAAGAGAAATAAGATAGAATAGTGTGCCCGAGTGTACCCTCAAGCAAGCGAACTCTTAACCAAGACAGTGGAAGACCATGGTACAGAGGCTATAGCACTACCCAAGACTAGAGAACAATGGTTTGGAGTGTCCTTCTCCTAGAAGAGCTGCTTACCATAGCTAAAGAGTCTCTTCTACCCTTACCAAGAGGAAAGTTTAGTAAGTTGTGCGCATGCGTAACCTTAACCTAATAAGGGAATTAAATGAAAGCAATTACGAACTATAATATGCTTATTATGCTCTTCTTCTTTCTCATCTTTATTGAAGATTATTTAATCTATTACGTGATGCTGATCATCGGGATGAGTCTGTTATTTCTGCCATTTTCATTATGACTCTTAATACCCGGTACTCGATATATCATGAAGAAGGAGAAGAAGAAGATGAAGCAGGTTTCGGAATTCTCCGGTTGCATGACCGGTAAAAACTGATGAGTCATAGCTTAGATTCCAGACAGTTTTTTATGGCAAAAGTTCAAATCAACTAAACTCTGAGAAGAAAAAAAAATGTATAAACGATCGAAGACACACACACACACACAAATCTGCTACCGAATTCAGCTACTAAGATTCCAGACAGTTTTTTATGGCAAAAGTTCAAATCAACTAAACTCTGAGAAGAAAAAAAATGTATAAACGACCGAAGACACACACACACACAAAAATCTGCTACCGAATTCAGCTACTAAGATTCCAGACAGTTTTTTCTGGCATAAGTTCAAAGCAACTAAACTCTGAGAAGAAAAAATGTATAAACGACCGAAAAAAGAAAAAAAAACAATCTGCTACCGAATTCAGCTACTAAGTTTCCAGACAGTTTTTTTTTCTGGCATAAGTTTAAAGCAACTAAACTCTAAGAACAAAAAAAATATATATATATATATATATATATATATATATATATATATATATATATATATATATATATATATATATATATATATATATATATATATATATATATATATATAAACGACTGAAGACACACACACAAAAAAAAAACAGAATCTGCTACCGAATTCAGCTAATTGCCTCTCGTTTAAAGCAACTTTAGGAAGAGAATAAAAATGGTCCCCCTATTGAATTGGGGTTCGCGTGATAGCCAATCATTCCCCCCCCCCCCCCTCCGATTAGGATCCAATCATCATAACCCTCAAGAAGATTGGTAGCGACCAAATCAAGTATTAGAATCGGTTAGTCACTTGACTCGAGGCTCTAAAACAAATACCTCTTCCGTATTATGTTCTTCTTCTTCTTGACCGACTCTTCTATTTCTTCTTCTTCTGCAAAGTGTTTGGGTTCGGCGCTACGCCAGAGAATTCATCTTAAGGAATGGAGACGGATGGTAATAATTAAATAAACGAAGACAAGCGATGATAATAATAAGAATTAGGGGTATTAAAATCTACAATTATTATTATTATTATTATTATTATTATTATTATTATTATTAATATTATTATTATTACTTGCTAAGCTACAACCCTAGTTGGAAAAGCAGGATGCTATAACCCCAGTGGGCCCCAATAAGGAAAATAGCCCAGTGAGGAAAGGTAACAAGGAAAAATCAACAATTTTAAGAACAGTAACATTAGAATATAAATATAAGCTATACAAACTTTAACAAAACAAGCGGAAGAGAAATAAGATAGGATAGCGTGCTCGAGTGTACCCTCAACTGGATAGTTGGTAGATGGGTTTGTAACGAAAAAGGACGGTGGTCAAGAGAGTGTGTTAATTTTCTAAACAAAACAACGTAGCAACACAGAAAATAAAATTTTAAAATTTTCTCGGCAGAAAAAGTGACATTATAAGAATATTTTACCTTCATTTATCACAGAAATTAGCAATACGAGACATGAATTATAAGATACTTTAAGGAAAACAAAAACACGCACCTCTCTCTCTCTCTCTCTCTCTCTCTCTCTCTCTCTCTCTCTCTCTCTCTCTCTCACCAGGGCATGACTACTCTCTCTCTCTCTCTCCTCCCTATCTGAGGAACGGGGAGAGCTGAACACACACATACACACACACACACACACACACACACACATATATATATATATATATATATATATATATATATATATATATATATATATGTGTGTGTGTGTGTGTGTGTGTGTGTGTATATATATTTAGACACTTACACTATTTTATAGAAGGAGATTACTGCTTTCCATAAATAAAAAAACTATGCTTCTCTCAAATTATTTTTCTTTACGTGCTGCTATTTTCTTGAATGAAGAAAGTTTATTAGTTTCATGTTGTTATTATTATTATTATTATTATTATTATTATTACTAGCTAAGCTACAACCCTAGTTGGAAAAGCAGGATGCTATAAGCCTAGGGGTTCCAACAGGGAAAAGTAGCCCAGCGAGGATAGGAAACAAGGAAAAATAAAATATTTTAAGAACAACAACACCACCAAAATAAATATTTCCTATATAAACTATAACAACTTTAACAAAACAAGAGGAAGAGAAATAAGACAGAATAGTAGTGTGCCCGAGTGTACCCTCAAGCAAGAGAACTAACAAAACAAGAGGAAGAGAAATAAGACAGAATAGTAGTGTGCCCGAGTGTACCCTCAAGCAAGAGAACTCTAACCCAAGACAGTGAAAGACCATGGTACAGAGGCTAATGCACTACCCAAGACTATGAGAACAATGGTTTGATTTTGGAGTGTCTTTTTCCTAGAAGAGCTGTTTACCATAGCTAAAGAGTCTCTTTTACCCTTACCAAGAAGAAAGTAGTAACTGAACAATTGCATTGCCGTAGTTAACCCCTTGTTATATTGAAAGAGGATAGTGATTATCTCTCAAATTTTGTTACATTTTAAAAGAGAATGTTTTATCCTAATAGGATAAGTAGTGTCCCTCATATTTCTTATCCCCTGATTGATGAAAATAAATATTTATATATTTTTGTTTTCCTTAAAAGCGTCTCATCATTCATGTCTCATATTTCTGATTTCTGTGATAAATAAAGGTAAAATATTCTTATAATGTTACTTTTTCTGCGGGAAAAAAAGTTTTTACTTTTATTTTCTGTGTTGCTACGTTGTTTTGTTAAGAAAATTAACAATCTCTTCACCGTCGTCCTTTTTGTTACAAACCCATTTACCAACTACCCAGTTTAGTGTACACTCGAGCACGCTATCCTATCTTATTTCTCTTCCGCTTGTTTTGTTAAAGTTTTTATAGCTTATATTTATATTCTAATGTTACTGTTCTTGAAATATTTTATTTTTCCTTGTTACCTTTCCTCGCTGGGCTATTTTCCCTGTTGGAGCCCTGGGCTTATAGCATCTTGCTTTTCCAACTAGGGTTGTAGCTTAGCAAGTAATAGTAATAGTAATAGTAATGATAACACATCAAAATACAGCCAATTTAGGGTTGGCAAATCCCGTGGCTTGAGTGATCTATAAGGGTAAAAGAGACTCATTAGCTATGGTGGGCAGCTCTTATAGGAGAAGGACACTCCAAAATCAAACCATTATTCTCTAGTCTTGGGTAGTGCCATAGCCTCTGTACCATGGTCTTCCACTATCTTGGGTTAGGGTTCCTTTGCTTGAGGGTACACTCAGGCACACTATTCTATCTCGTTTCTCTTCCTTTTGTTCTGTTAAAGTTATCATAGTTTATATAGGAAATATTTATTTAAATGTCATTGCTCTTAAAATATATTATTTTTCCTTGTTTCCTTTCCTCACTGGGCTATTTTCCCTGTTGGGGCCCTGGGCTTATAGCATC
>NC_090737.1:5816838-5949338 GCF_036898095.1 Palaemon carinicauda
TTTGTTACCTACGTGGTTTGGAGGATAGAGCGTGCCAATGCATAACAAGGTGTGAAAGTGCTAGAAAAAAAAATCAAGAAGAAAAATATCTTGTTCTAAAATGTTATCTAATAATCTTGGGAGTTTTTTTTATGGTTTCGTCGAAGACCAATGCCATGTAAGACTTTCCCGTTTTTACATTATCTGAGTAAATGAAATTGATAAATTTTGAAAGTTAATTTCTGATGAACTAACATATATGTGTAGTTCTCAACCATAGATCTTGACACTGGACCAACTTTACACTTTCACAGTCTTGTTATTCGTTGACATGAAAGGGTTAACAATAATGGTCTTATATTATCACAGAGAGTAATATTTTAAGCTGTATGTATTCTTTCTTCAGAGATGAAGTTACCTTCCTTTGGGTTACCCAGTTCCTGAAAGTTACTTTGGATCATTTATATAATAGTTTTGTCAAGTGTTATAAAGAAAATGATTCCAGATCACTCATCTAGCAGAGTATGTCAAGTATTGTGAGTAATTTCAGATAAGTTATCAATTTCCAATATAGTAAAATGTCTGTCAACTCTTATTTAGATGGTCTTTGACGTCTGTTGCTTGACGATTCACAGACACTCGTTTGCCAGATGTTATTTTTTTCTATTTTAATACTGAGTGTCTGTACAGCTAAGCTTAGCCTCTTGACACTGACTTAGGGAGTAAATCCCATCTTATCGTAATTCAATGACGTCACCGTCTTGGTCTTAACAGTATTATTCACGAAACTGGGATATTGTTAATCATTATCTTTTCAAATCGTATAATCTTCTGGTACAGCAGTTTCTCTTACTCCAGTTGTGTTGTTACATGTTCTTACAATTTTTTTTTTTAATTCATTACAGCATCAGGTCTTCTTTATAGACTTTTTGAATATCTAATGTTCTTTTAGCAATGCCAAACCACTTATGGCATACATTTTTTTATCACTGGTATCTGAATTATATATAACATATCTTAACAAGTGAGAGACTTCTTTTCGTGCAAGGTTGTTTGTTCGTGATAAGAATCCATAGAACCTCTTAATTCATGAGGTTCTTATCCATAGAATCTACTGATACTTGAGCAGGTTCTATCCATAGAATCTACTGATATGGGAGCAAGGTCTATCCATAGATTCTTCTGATATATAAGCAGGTTCTATCCATAGAGTCTACAGATACATTAGCAGGTTCTATCCCTATAATCTTGTGATATACAAGCAGGTTTTATCCATAGAATTTACTGATAGTTGAGCAGGGTCTATCCATAGAATCTACTGATACTTCAGCAGGTTCTATCCATAGGATCTATTGATATAGGAGCAGGTTCTATCCATAGAATCTTCTGGTATATAAGCAGGTTCTATCCATAGATTCTTCTGATATATAAGCAGATTCTATCCATAGAATCTACTGATACATTAGCAGGTTCTATCCATAGAATCTACTGATACATAAATAGGTTCTATCCATAGAATCTACTGATACATTAGCAGGTTCTATCCATAGAATCTACTGATACATGAGTAGGTTCTATTCATAGAATTCACTGATACATGATCAGGTTCTATCCATAGATACATGAGTAGGTTCTATTTGTAGAAAGTACTGATACATGAGCAGGTTCTACACGTATCCACTTCGTTGCCAAAAATATCAACTCTGACACCTGTGCTTAGTCGAACACGTAACAACAAAATTGAAATCTCGAGAATATTTGTT
The DNA here is from genome assembly GCF_036898095.1 of Palaemon carinicauda. Taxonomy (NCBI): domain Eukaryota; kingdom Metazoa; phylum Arthropoda; class Malacostraca; order Decapoda; family Palaemonidae; genus Palaemon; species Palaemon carinicauda. Next base: position 5,818,581 of record NC_090737.1, read on the forward strand.
AACCGGAGCAAAGTTATATGTACATGTAGCCTGGATGATAATTCATCGCCAGTTTCCTTCCCAAAACTGGAGTTTGTTGGTATGGAACGACCCCAATTGCATATGGGTTTCGTTCTTTACCCATCAAGCTCTGTCATTCTAGTCACTAGATTTTTTTACTGCTTCAATAAATCTAAATTTGGAAATTATGTTGTATTATTTCCTTTCATTTACAACAATATATGTTTTATTTTATTTCTTTGGGAACTATGGTTAAGTGTCGAAGGAAGGCTAAAGAACAATGTATTAGCTAGAACATTTTTATGTAATTTAAAGGAGATTTTGGAAAGCTACTGAAACGATAACACATAAATCCCAGGAACTCTCTCATGACGGGAAATTCCTGTAATCTGATTGGCTATATCATCCTGAGCTGTGATTGGCTCTTGCCTTTGTTTACTTTAGCCTCACTGTAGACGTCATTGTACTATACTCCAGTGTTGCCAGATATGGAGAGTTTGGTTGTCATGGGGATATTCTGTACAAATTTCTATGAAGAAAAAACAAAAATTAGTAAATCTTTATATTGTTGCAATCAGTTTACTTGCACTCTATATGAAATATGGTGAGTAATTTCTATATTATTAAAGCCTACATGATCAGAAGAAAATATAGTTGTGGAAATGGGGATTTTGGGGAATTTCTTATCACGAGTTTTGGGGATTTTTACACTAACCCGTCTGGCAACACTGCTGTATTTCTCAATGGGACGTCGACGGTCGTCCTGTTACGCTCTTCTAAGAAAATAGTGAATTATCCAGAACCGACGAAGGACTTCTCGGACTCTTCGTGCTCTATCGGTCATCGTGTGCTTCATCTCTTCTTCATCATCGTCATCCTTTGCCAATCAAGCACAGTAACAGGTTACACAAGATATCCAGTGTTTTTTTCGCTGTCATTTTACATTTTAGCCCCCAAAAAATCAATTATCCCTCTGAGCATCACATACTAATGTAGTTCATACTTTTTAATAGAACCCTTTATATAAATTCTTACTATTTCATAAGTTTCAAATTTACTTTCATCGAAATTTGTAATTAGTAGTAGTAACTTAGTTGATAAATATACATGGGAATTTTACTCTACTCAGTTCTATCTATTCGTAAAAACGGAGTGCCTGACTCGAAATACAGCAACCAATCGCAGTAGAGGCCGAAATATTCAATGAATTTGTAGTTACGGTCATAAGTGACGGCTTGTCTTTGCTTCTGTTTGCTGGTTTGAGTTAGCTATTAATTATATGGAGCTCAAATAGTGAAATACCTGTGTAACTTCGATTAGTATTTCGTTACATTTCATGAATGATTTAATTGAACAAATAATTACCAAATTATTTATGAAATGTCGTCGTAATGGGTAGTAAAATAACAGCAGTAGGTCTTTACACATATTTCAGATAAATGATGACTTAAAAAACTGCTAAGTTTATGGAAGCAAACTCAAAACAATCAATCAATCAATCATTTGTTTATTAATAAAATGAATGGATAACTTAGTATATAAGAAATAAACTAGGATGAAAAGTGAAATATTTCGAGCGAATGTGACTTTTGCCAACAGCAACCCATAAGCCTGAGGAACCCTCTCTCCTTATGCGTTCCTTAGCGGGAAATATCTGGCTGCTCATTGGCTGATTAGTAGTCCTCTGCTATGATTGGTGGCTGTATGTAACGTCATTCAATCTTGTATTTTGTGAATGAATTCAACCGGGGAGAGGTAAAGTACTTATACTTATTGTAGATAAATTGAGTATTAGAAATTTAATTTTTTATTAAAAGAAACTAGAAATTATCTAATTTCAATAATATAATAGATACTGGATCTTGTTCAAATTTATAAGCCAAATAAATATGTCATTTTCGAAGATATAATTAACTGGGTTATGGCTACGATGTTAGACGAGTGTGATGTGAATTTGTAAACACATGTAACAACCAATCATAACTGAGAAGATACAGCCAATCAGAGGACTGGAATATCCCGCAAAGAGAGAGTTCCTGCGATTTATGAGTTGCTATTTGACAAACTTTCCCGAATTTTTTAAACAATCGCTTTCAAACGCTCTAGCTATGTATGGGGAACGGACCTGAAGATTCTTTTGTTTTAAGGGAATTAGAGATATATTACCTTCAAAATATATAGAGAACCATAAAGATAACATATTTTATCGGAGGGATACATTCTAATATCCAAATCAAGGAAAAAATACGTTTTATTTTTACGTCATAAGGAGTAGGATGAACTGTAGAATTTTGTCTACATAACTGATTTATTATGTTGTGAGGTATTGAGTAACATGTAGCTATTATTTGATATTCAAATAAATACTATTATTTTATCAAGGTTGCATATTAAAAGAACTACAGTACATTCCTAGTTCGCATTTGGTTACATTTCAAGTTTAATGTAAATTATTCGAAGGAATAAATTGACTGTGTTACGATGATATATATATATATATATATATATATATATATATATATATATATATATATATATATATATATATATATATATATATATATATATATATATATATATATATTTCCACACACACACACACACACGCGCTTGTCGCACAATGTCAATGCTTGTTTACAAGCAATAGAGATGCCCTCTCCTCACGTTCCACAGTCTTTTGCATATAGTGGCAGTGTTCATAACATAAACAAGATTTCAACCGCCTTTCCGTTTGTAATGATGTTACTACAGTTAAGAATTACAATGGCCGTGTTTTGGAGAGATTTTTGGATGACAAACTTGACTTGATAAAATGTATTTTCGAATAAATAGTGCCGAGTGTTATGGACGCCATGACTTTCGTCCCAAGGATCTTCAAAGGAACTACAGCCATCCCTGACAGGAAAGTACCCGTTTTTGCTGTAGTGGACGGACACCATTTCGCCTGATATTACCGAAATCGCCCACCAAATCTACTGGGTTTGCTGTATATGGAAGCAAGGATGTCAAAATAAAAGGTTTGGACAAAGCTTGGCCTAAAACTGTTTTTGGGACATTTTTAATTGAGGATAGTAGCCTGCAATGTTTTGGGGACATTTTAATTGAGGATAGTAGCCTGCAATGTTTTTGGGACATTTTTAATGGAGTATCGTAGCCTGCATTGTTTTTTGGGACATTTTTAATTGAGGATAGTAGTTTGTAAATTTAGCATATATAGCTGAGACAGTTTTATTATTTATTTCGAAGCTTGGTTATATTATTTGTCTCTCTGTACCCTATCTTCCTAGCAGTAAATTTATACCAGTAAATGAATGTACAAGCAGCGTATTATGATTGAAAAACTCAAGTGATAAAGCAAAACAAATATTCAAGTAAAAAGCAAAACAAATATTTCAAGTGATAAACAATATTTAAACTTTACCTAAACTAAGGTTAGGCCTCCTTTGAGTAGACTTGGCCTACACATGTACATGCGTTTTGTAAATGAGATAGCCAACAGTAGGTGCGTTGTCATAATTGATTACCTTCGTTACATAATTTGGTAAATATATACTTTAATTACTAGCAAAACTGGTATTCTCTATAAGAAATGGACGACTGCTGGCTAGATTGGTATTTTAATCTATATGTTTAATAGGGCCTGGGGCATAATAACTTACGTATCGGTCGATTGGAATGTCAAGTATGTTTTTCACTCTAAATGTTTACATCTGAGAGACTGAAGGGGACTCATTGCTCATGCTTGGTTTCTGTGCATTTACAATGACGTATCTGTCTGGTGGTTTTTAAACCAATTAACAGCTTATAAGTACTTCTTCATAAGTTCCCAGATGTTGTTCTACAACAGACAGCCATTTTTTTTCCACCTTTCCCTTCAATTTCAACTTCACCACAGACTACTGACTGATCTTAAAAAGTCTTGAACTTCTGTGAGTCATCTCCTTCAGTTTACCTCGATCTGAAAATTTGAGTAATTGGAAGAAAGACACGAAGGTCATATCCAATATGGGTATCATCAGCCTGCAGAAACTTACGCATGTTCGACAAGACCCCATCAGTCCCTGTCAAATGCGACTTTAAAAGGACTAGCTGGGTCCCAGGTCCTTTGGCACTAAGGACCGTCCTTCCCTTGGTTCTCTATAAGACCTGAGCAAGAACAGCCATAGTAAAAAGATTGCCAGACGAGAATCTCTCCCAGGGAGTCGATCTGCTCATTCTTCCTGAATTTGACACTTCCTATAGAGGCATCAAAGAAAAAGGGGAGGGAGGCCACATACAGGACTATGATCAGAGCACGAATGATACCGTCTGTGAACCCCTAGTAGACACCATCTTCCCTCGGGAATGTGCTAGGGGAATGACAGTGATTCGTCGGTTTCCAGTTTGTGGGAAACACTTTGTGCTCGTACGTGGACTCCCCTTCGGGATACCCTGTTAACGGGCTTGGATTTTATAGAATCCACCCCTTCTGCATGAGTCTTCCTTCTACAGCCTCTGTTTTAGAGGTCTTCTTTTGGGAAGCAGAATGAATATCAATGACAAGCATTGATCTTCTTACTGCGGGAGAAGGACTGCGGTCACCTGTTGGATTCCCTTTTGCGACCAATTTTCTCCGAGAAAGGAATAGATGGCTTCTCCCCACTTCCGTGCAAACTTGTAGTCGGACTTGTCTCATTAACAGACTTGACCAGCACATCGGTCTAGCCTCGTCGGTGAGACTCTTATTGCCAGAAAGGTAGGTCTCATCCAGTGGCACGTCTACAACTTTGGAGAACCCATTACGGACTTCCTTTACGACTTGATGCTCCGTGATGAGGGTCGAATGAAGTCTGTTTTCTCTTCTTGAGGGTGCTATTCCTGTTATGCACTCAAAATTACCTTTGAAGGGAATCACGTTCTTAGGCTTAGGCAACGGAAGACCTTTGCTCGTCCATTGAGCATCCCCTCCAATCATTGCTCTTCACAGAGTTTGAACCGATTTACCCGATGCAGCCCTCTATGGAATGGTAGTCTTCCTTCGGTCAAGGGGTTCCTCCCTCTCAAGGACCTAGGACAACTAAAAGTGCAGATTTTCTCCTTATCTTGAAGATAGGCCTCTCCCACTGTGGCCCTCGACCAAAAGAGACGTACCTTGTGGGCCTTCCTCATCGTCTCTCGCTCACGGTGAGAAATCAAGTAACATCCAATTTTGTTCGGCACAGCTTGAACCTTAGGTTCAAGCCTTCCAACTAGAAATCTGCGTCATTGTAATCAAGGCTGTAACACGGGTAATTACTTGAGGACATAGCTCAAGGGGTAACCGGAGGACTGACCCAGGCGGAGGATTGACTCATAATGTCTGGTAAAACTGACCCAGAGTGGTTTGGAGGACTGACCCACAATGTTTATGTATACTACAGTATAGTGCATTTATTATTAAAGGTATTTGATTAAATATAACATATGGATTCCATATAACATTAACACTTATATGTTGTAATAAAAACTTTTATAACAGTCATTGGTAAATTTTATATATTTGCAGGTAGAACCTTGGATAGTGGTTGTGACCTGGGAAGAGGGTCTGGGGGCTTGCCCCGGCTAGGGGTTGTGACCTGGGAAGGGTATCCGGGGGCTTACCCCTGGCTAGGGGTTGTGACCTGGGAACTTCTAGGTTAGGTTAGTTGGGTTTGTTAGGTTCTGTACCCTTTTTAATTACATATTCATAACCTATAAACACATAAAATATTTGATAAAAAACAGTAAATAAAATATCAATGAAATATTGAACTTTTCCTTAATAAAATCATGTAATAATACCAAAGAATTAGCTTTAGAAAAGAGAAAAAAACATTTTGGGTCAGTCCTTCAAACCACTCTGGATCAGTTTTACCAAAGATTGTGGGTCAGTCCTCCGGTATTCGCTCAAGGAGGATGATTACCTAGCTCCAAGGGTACAGCACGTTTTGCCAACCCTGGATGGCCCAAAGGAATGCATTAAACTCCCATTCCAAACTGCGACCCACTGGGTCATATACCCGTCATTAATTCTTCCTTTTCACACCAGAGATTATATTGAGGCCATACCTCAGGAAGACAATGAAAGAGCTTGCTCCTTAGATTCAGGACGCTTCGCTAACCTTAGGAAGGTCAAAGGAGGTTATAAGGATCTGGTTCATGACTGGGACACAGGCCCTTTGGCCCTTTACCAGTAACAGAATCCCTCTCCTCCTCCTCTTATAGGTGACCCAGAGCTCATAACGCTTTAGGGCAGAATCCGTCAATAACGTTTCAAGCAGCTCCTTTGTGACACAGACCATGCCATGATAGGATGAAAGATTGTCTGGTCTTCACCTCAACCTACCTACAAGACATGACCCACGGAAAACCCGATACGGTTTCACTATCACTCCTGGGGTGTTGACACAAGTGGTTTAAGAATACCTCTGGCTCCTTGTTGCACAAGTAGCAGAAGGTTGAGGAAATATTTATTTAGAAGATGTTAAAGTTCTTAAAATATTTAATTTTTAAATATTTAACTTAGCCAGTGAATATATAATAGCTGCAACTCTGTTGCTCGACAGACAAAAAACAGTAAAAACTCGCCAGCGATCGCTATACAGGTTGCGGGTGTGCCCACCAGCGCCAACTGTCGGCCAGATACCACTCTCTCGATGTAAACAAAGACTCAATTTCTTCTCTGTCGACGTGTCGACAAGACGTACTTTTACTCGCTGTTGAACCTGGAGTTTTCTCAACATATTTGGTGAAGTACTTCATTTTGGTTTGAGCTTTCGCAGTGCAGGTGTTTTATCTTCATCTTAAATCTTAAACTCGTTTTGGATAGATTTAATTTTTGGTGACAAAGAGAGTATGGACTTTCTTTGACTTTTAAATGGCCGACCCTTCCCTTAGACGGAAGTGTGTTTAGGTTTTTAGTAATTATCTTATCACGTTATAAATTAATTATAGATTTTCCTCTATATATTTTATATCTCACCGCCTTTATTAGGCCTCTTTGATTAACTTTCCATTTATAATAAACATAAAAAATAAATTTTAATGTTTTGTTTATATGCGACCTTTCCTGAGAGTAGGCGGTCCTAACTTGGAAACCGAAGTTAAACAACGTTGAGCCCTTTCAATCGTAAATAGCTTTTAAAGAGCTAATGATTTAAAACTTTTTAAATGAATATTTTTCATTAATATTTTATGAAAGATTTTCTTTGAAGAGTCTTCGTACTGTTTTCAAAGATGAACTAACGTTTAGTTTATTTATGCTACGCAGTTTGCGCTCTATCGTTACGATAGAGAGAGAGAGTATCACGGTTTCACTTTGCAGAAAGAGTAAATCGATTCTGACGTTTTGTTCATTCTTCTTTCAAAGCTTAAATGTTTTAAATTCTATTTTAAAGGAACTTTTTAATTGAAAAACCTTTCAGTTTTTTCCTTTGGTCAAATAACATGTTTTTTTTGACGAAACGTAATTGGGCTCTTCTCTTAGGTGCGAAATCAAGAGAGAGAGAGAGAGAGATAGAGACGGAGGGAGAGAGAGGAGAGAAAACGTTCCGTTCAAGCGGGTAACGTTGTTCTCGAGTTACTCTCGTCCCTAGTCTCTGTACGGGGAGAAAGGATAAAACGTTTTTAGTTTTATTCTCGTCCCCAGGCAATGTACGGTGAGAGATTGAAAACGTAGTTTTGAATGAACTAGTGTTTATTCTCTTCCCCGACCACTGATTTTTTTTTTTATCTAAAAAGATGTTTACTGTTTTTTTTGCTGGTATTAATGTGCTTGCATTATACGACTGATTTCGCATTTACTACCTTTTGATGAGGGTAGAATTGCGTGCTTCGGGTAGAAATCGGTGAAAGTTTCGATTTCAGTGAAATAAGAAAATCGTAGTGATAAAGTGATATTGCGCAAAGTGTTACAGTGTTGCGTCCGAGGGTTCGTCTGTTCGTGCCTGTCGTTCACCTAGTCCGGGACCTCTTGCAAGCTCCCAAGCCCAGGGGAGAAGTAATGTCGTACGACTTATGGGTTCGAGAGGCCTTGATCAGCGAACAGACGTTTCCCTCTATGGTATCGGGTGTATCTTACCAAGATCTCCCCTACCATAAGGCGAGAGAGACAATTTTCTCCTCGTCATCCGAAGGCTTTTCGCATAAGAAACCTGAAACAAGGTTTCGAGGCCCTTAAGCGAAAGTCAGTCCTTTCAGGACAGGTCCAGCGTCCTGGTTGCAGCCATTAGGACAGCTCTGACCCTATGCAGTCATCGGATAACTGCTCGCCGCCTAACAAAAGCGTAACACAGACTCCGAGAGTCTTTTTGTTGGCAAAGTGTTGCGGTCACAGACGTTACCCTCGTCTCTTACCGCAACCATTTCCGTTGATCCTAAATGGGTTGTACGGCAAGACATGCAGAATAAGCTTGCCTCCCTTATGGAAGACTATTCTGCCGATTAGTCCGTTGAGCCTAGCCGTTTATCTCATCGAGATCCTGGCTTTCAGCCAACCTAACGTTCCTTTGTGTGTCCTGTTGGCGTAGCTAAGCCACGTCAGTCAGGTTGTTTAGAACCACACTCGATGCGGTCTCGTGTGGATTTTCAGCCACATTTGGACGTTAGGCCACTTGCTGATGCTCCTGTTGACGTTCAGGACGTTCGCTAACAATCGGAGTTGACTTGTTTTGACGCTGTGCGTCAACCTCCGCATTCTAGAGTTGTTTTGACTGCTCAGTCTAGGCGGTCAAAGCAGTCTCGAGTGGACGCTGTGCGTCCTCACGCACCTGTTGTTGTTGACAGTTCACAGACTGTCAAGCAGTTACATGACGTTGCGTCCTGGTCTCTCGCACCTGTTGTTGTTGACAGATCACAGACTGTCAAGCAGTTACATGACGTTGCGTCCTGGTCTCTCGCACCTGTTGTTGTTGACAGTTCACAGACTGTCAAGCAGTTACATGACGTTGCGTCCTGGTCCGCTACTAATGCACCAGTGCGTGTGGACTCTGCTTGTAAAGCATTGCCACCACGGTAGGTCTCTCCCTTGCTTGAGACTCAGCTATTATCGGACAAGGTTCCTTTAGATGAGGAAGTTGCTGTTCCCCCTCCTACTGATATTCCCTTGAGGACTCTGTCAGATGGAGAGGAGCCTTAAGCTGCTTAGCCCTCTATGGACTTTAAATAAATCATGCTGATTTTTAAGGATCTTTGTCCGGATCTTTTTGTAACTGCTGCTCCTCGTTCGCCTAAACGTCAGAGCTTACACTAGGCCTAGCTACTTCGAAGCTGTTGTTTTATAAGCTAGTGCTCTCTCGCTCTCCTAGAGAGCTCTACGTTTGCTAGGCGACTGGTTTATCACCAGGAGGAGTTTGGGGGATACAGCCTTTGCTTTCCCTTCTTTTAAACTGGCTTATAGAGAGAGAGTCTGATATGACACGAGAGAAGTTCTCGGCTTGGGAGTTCCTGCCTCTGCCCAGATAGACTTCTCAAATCTCGTAGACTCTCCCTGGCGCCTGGCCAGGAGACGCTCCAAGATTTTACAGGTCAACTTCACAGCTGTTTTCGAGCCTTTGAAGTTTTGCTGTACAATTATGTCATGCATAAACAAGGCTTTCAGGGATGGCTCCAATGATCTGACAGCCACGTTCTCTGCAGGGACAAGTCCCTCAGGGATGGCTCCATGATTTGGCAGCCATGTTCACTGCAAGAGTACGTAAGAGGCAAGTGCGCTCAATGTGTTCATTGTCAAGTCAAACTTCACGATGAAGTCTACCAGGCTGTCTTGACAGCATTTATGGAAGGCGACTGGATGGTCTCTCTCGACCTTCAGGAGGCATACTTCCACATTCCTATACACCCGGATTCCCAACCGTTTCTGAGGTTTGTTTACAGGAATGTGGGGTACCAGTTTCGAGCTATCGGAGATCAGAGCCTCCCTGTACTTGGATGACTGGCTTCTCAGAGCCTCTTCCAGTCATTGCTGTCTGAAGGATCTCAATTGGACTCTAGATCTGGCCAAGGAATTGGGACTCCTAGTCAATTTGGAAAAGTCACAGCTGCTCCCATCCCAAACTATTCTGTATTTAGGGATGGAGATTCACAGTCAAGTTTTTCGGGCTTTTCCGTCGGCCCCCAGAATAGATCAAGCCCTGCTCTCCATCCAGAAGATGCTGAAGAAAGAACGCTGCTCAGTCAGGCTGTGGATGAGTCTGGTAGGGACGCTGTCATCCCTGGAGCAATTTGTCTCACTAGGAAGGCTACACCTCCGTCCTCTTCAATTCCATCTGGCTTTTCACTGGAAAAAGGACAAGACGCTAGAGGCGGTCTCGATCCCGATTTCCGAAAAGATAAAGTCTTGTCTGACTTGGTGGAAGGACAATATCAGCCTACGAGAGGGTCTTCCCCTGGCAGTTCAGATACCCAACCACGTTCTCTTCTCGGACGCATCGGACTTGGGCTGGGGCGCGACGCTGGACACAGACCATGCCATGATAGGATGAAAGATTGTCTGGTCTTCACCTCACCCTACCTACAAGACATGACCCACGGAAAACCCGATACGGTTTCACTATCACTCCTGGGGTGTTGACACAAGTGGTTTAAGAATACCTCTGGCTCCTTGTTGCACAAGTAGCAGAAGGTTGAGGAAATATTTATTTAGAAGATGTTAAAGTTCTTAAAATATTTAATTTTTAAATATTTAACTTAGCCGGTGAATATATAATAGCTGCAACTCTGTTGCTCGACAGACAAAAAACAGTAAAAACTCGCCAGCGATCGCTATACAGGTTGCGGGTGTGCCCACCAGCGTCAACTGTCGGCCAGATACCACTCTCTCGATGTAAACAAAGACTCAATTTCTTCTCTGTCGACGTGTCGACAAGACGTACTTTTACTCGCTGTTGAACCTGGAGTTTTCTCAACATATTTGGTGAAGTACTTCATTTTGGTTTGAGCTTTCGCAGTGCAGGTGTTTTATCTTCATCTTAAATCTTGAACTCGTTTTGGATAGATTTAATTTTTGGTGACAAAGAGAGTATGGACTTTCTTTGACTTTTAAATGGCCGACCCTTCCCTTAGACGGAAGTGTGTTTAGGTTTTTAGTAATTATCTTATCACGTTATAAATTAATTATAGATTTTCCTCTATATATTTTATTTCTCACCGCCTTTATTAGGCCTCTTTGATTAACTTTCCATTTATAATAAACATAAAAAATAAATTTTAATGTTTTGTTTATATGCGACCTTTCCTGAGAGTAGGCGGTCCTAACTTGGAAACCGAAGTTAAACAACGTTGAGCCCTTTCAATCATAAATAGCTTTTAAAGAGCTAATGATTTAAAACTTTTTAAATGAATATTTTTCATTAATATTTTATGAAAGATTTTCTTTGAAGAGTCTTCGTACTGTTTTCAAAGATGAACTAACGTTTAGTTTATTTATGCTACGCAGTTTGCGCTCTATCGTTACGATAGAGAGAGAGAGTATCACGGTTTCACTTTGCAGAAAGAGTAAATCGATTCTGACGTTTTGTTCATTCTTCTTTCAAAGCTTAAATGTTTTAAATTCTATTTTAAAGGAACTTTTTAATTGAAAAACCTTTCAGTTTTTTCCTTTGGTCAAATAACATGTTTTTTTGACGAAACGTAATTGGGCTCTTCTCTTAGGTGCGAAATCAAGAGAGAGAGAGAGAGAGAGATAGAGACGGAGGGAGAGAGAGGAGAGAAAACGTTCCGTTCAAGCGGGTAACGTTGTTCTCGAGTTACTCTCGTCCCTAGTCTCTGTACGGGGAGAAAGGATAAAACGTTTTTAGTTTTATTCTCGTCCCCAGGCAATGTACGGTGAGAGATTGAAAACGTAGTTTTGAATGAACTAGTGTTTATTCTCTTTCCCGACCACTGATTTTTTTTTTTATCTAAAAAGATGTTTACTGTTTTTTTTGCTGGTATTAATGTGCTTGCATTATACGACTGATTTCGCATTTACTACCTTTTGATGAGGGTAGAATTGCGTGCTTCAGGTAGAAATCAGTGAAAGTTTCGATTTCAGTGAAATAAGAAAATCGTAGTGATAAAGTGATATTGCGCAAAGTGTTACAGTGTTGCGTCCGAGGGTTCGTCTGTTCGTGCCTGTCGTTCACCTAGTCCGGGACCTCTTGCAAGCTCCCAAGCCCAGGGGAGAAGTAATGTCGTACGACTTATGGGTTCGAGAGGCCTTGATCAGCGAACAGACGTTTCCCTCTATGGTATCGGGTGTATCTTACCAAGATCTCCCCTACCATAAGGCGAGAGAGACAATTTTCTCCTCGTCATCCGAAGGCTTTTCGCATAAGAAACCTGAAACAAGGTTTCGAGGCCCTTAAGCGAAAGTCAGTCCTTTCAGGACAGGTACAGCGTCCTGGTTGCAGCCATTAGGACAGCTCTGACCCTATGCAGTCATCGGATAACTGCTCGCCGCCTAACAAAAGCGTAACACAGACTCCGAGAGTCTTTTTGTTGGCAAAGTGTTGCGGTCACAGACGTTACCCTCGTCTCTTACCGCAACCATTTCCGTTGATCCTAAATGGGTTGTACGGCAAGACATGCAGAATAAGCTTGCCTCCCTTATGGAAGACTATTCTGCCGATTAGTCCGTTGAGCCTAGCTGTTTATCTCATCGAGATCCTGGCTTTCAGCCAACCTAACGTTCCTTTGTGCGTCCTGTTGGCGTAGCTAAGCCACGTCAGTCAGGTTGTTTAGAACCACACTCGATGCGGTCTCGTGTGGATTTTCAGCCACATTTGGACGTTAGGCCACTTGCTGATGCTCCTGTTGACGTTCAGGACGTTTGCTAACAATCGGAGTTGACTTGTTTTGACGCTGTGCGTCAACCTCTGCATTCTAGAGTTGTTTTGACTGCTCAGTCTAGGCGGTCAAAGCAGTCTCGAGTGGACGCTGTGCGTCCTCACGCACCTGTTGTTGTTGACAGTTCACAGACTGTCAAGCAGTTACATGACGTTGCGTCCTGGTCTCTCGCACCTGTTGTTGTTGACAGTTCACAGACTGTCAAGCAGTTACATGACGTTGCGTCCTGGTCCGCTACTAATGCACCAGTGCGTGTGGACTCTGCTTGTAAAGCATTGCCACCACGGTAGGGGTCTCCCTTGCTTGAGACTCGGCTATTATCGGACAAGGTTCCTTTAGATGAGGAAGTTGCTGTTCCCCCTCCTACTGATATTCCCTTGAGGACTCTGTCAGACGGAGAGGAGCCTAAAGCTGCTTAGCCCTCTATGGACTTTAAATAAATCATGCTGATTTTTAAGGATCTTTGTCCGGATCTTTTTGTAACTGCTGCTCCTCGTTCGCCTAAACGTCAGAGCTTACACTAGGCCTAGCTACTTCGAAGCCGTTGTTTTATAAGCTAGTGCTCTCTCGCTCTCCTAGAGAGCTCTACGTTTGCTAGGCGACTGGTTTATCACCAGGAGGAGTTTGGGGGATACAGCCTTTGCTTTCCCTTCTTTTAAACTGGCTTATAGAGAGAGAGTCTGATATGACACGAGAGAAGTTCTCGGCTTGGGAGTTCCTGCCTCTGCCCAGATAGACTTCTCAAATCTCGTAGACTCTCCCTGGCGCCTGGCCAGGAGACGCTCCAAGATTTTACAGGTCAACTTCACAGCTGTTTTCGAGCCTTTGAAGTTTTGCTGTACAATTATGTCATGCATAAACAAGGCTTTCAGGGATGGCTCCAATGATCTGACAGCCACGTTCTCTGCAGGGACAAGTCCCTCAGGGATGGCTCCATGATTTGGCAGCCATGTTCACTGCAAGAGTACGTAAGAGGCAAGTGCGCTCAATGTGTTCATTGTCAAGTCAAACTTCACGATGAAGTCTACCAGGCTGTCTTGACAGCATTTATGGAAGGCGACTGGATGGTCTCTCTCGACCTTCAGGAGGCATACTTCCACATTCCTATACACCCGGATTCCCAACCGTTTCTGAGGTTTGTTTACAGGAATGTGGGGTACCAGTTTAGAGCTATCGGAGATCAGAGCCTCCCTGTACTTGGATGACTGGCTTCTCAGAGCCTCTTCCAGTCATTGCTGTCTGAAGGATCTCAATTGGACTCTAGATCTGGCCAAGGAATTGGGACTCCTAGTCAATTTGGAAAAGTCACAGCTGGTCCCATCCCAAACTATTCTGTATTTAGGGATGGAGATTCACAGTCAAGTTTTTCGGGCTTTTCCGTCGGCCCCCAGAATAGATCAAGCCCTGCTCTCCATCCAGAAGATGCTGAAGAAAGAACGCTGCTCAGTCAGGCTGTGGATGAGTCTGGTAGGGACGCTGTCATCCCTGGAGCAATTTGTCTCACTAGGAAGGCTACACCTCCGTCCTCTTCAATTCCATCTGGCTTTTCACTGGAAAAAGGACAAGACGCTAGAGGCGGTCTCGATCCCGATTTCCGAAAAGATAAAGTCTTGTCTGACTTGGTGGAAGGACAATATCAGCCTACGAGAGGGTCTTCCCCTGGCAGTTCAGATACCCAACCACGTTCTCTTCTCGGACGCATCGGACTTGGGCTGGGGCGCGACGCTGGACGGTCGGGAATGCTCAGGTCTGTGGAACTCGAGTCAGAGGAGCATGCATATCAACAGCAAGGAGCTTTTGGCGGTTCATCTGGCCTTGATAAGCTTCGAGAATCTCCTTCGAGGCAAGGTGGTGGAGGTAGACTCGGACAACACCATGGCCTTGGCGTACATTTACAAACAGGGAGGTACCCACTCACTGACTTTGTACGAGGTCGCAAGGGACCTGCTCATCTGGTCAAAAGATCGAGGCATCTCCCTAGTAACGAGGTTCATCCAGGGCGACTTGAACGTCCTAGCAGATTGTCTCAGTCGGAAAGGTCAAGTAATTCCAATCGAATGGACCCCCCACAAGGATGTGTGCAAGAGACTTTGGGCGACTTGGGGTCAACCCACCATAGATCTCTTTGCAACCTCGCTGACCAAGAGGCTTCCAATCTATTGCTCTCCAGTCCCGGACCCAGCAGCAATACATATAGATGCCTTCCTCCTAGATTGGTCACATCTGGATCTTTACGCATTCCACCATTCAAGATTGCCAACAAGGTACTGCAGAAGTTCGCCTCTCACGAAGGGACAAGGTTGACGTTAGTTGCTCCCCTCTGGCCCGCGAGAGAATGGTTCACCGAGGTACTTCGATGGTTAGTAGACGTTCCCAGAAGTCTTCCTCTAAGAGTAGACCTTCTACGTCAGCCACACGTAAAGAAGGTACACCAAAGCCTCCACGCTCTTCGTCTGACTTCCTTCAGACTATCGAAAGACTCTCAAGAGCTAGAGGCTTTTCGAAGGAGGCAGCCAGTGCGATTGCTAGAGCAAGGAGAGCTTCTACCATTAGAGTCTACCAATCGAAGTGGGAAGTCTTCCGAGACTGGTGCAAGTCAGTTTCTGTATCCTCGACCAGTACCTCTGTAGCCCAAATAGCTGTTTTTCTCTTATACCTGAGAAAAGGACGATCCCTTTCAGCTCCCACTATCAAGGGCTACAGAAGCATGTTGGCATCGGTCTTCCGGCATAGAGGCTTAGATCTTTCCATCAATAAAGATCTGCAAGACCTCCTTAAGTCTTTCGAGACCACTAAGGAGCGTCGTTTGGCTACTCCTGGGTGGAATTTAGACGTGGTCCTAAGATTCCTCATGTCAGACAGGTTTGAGCCTTTACAGTCAGCCTCCCTGAAAGATCTCACTCTTAAGACTCTTTTCCTGGTATGCTTAGCCTCAGCTAAAAGAGTCAGTGAGATTCATGCCTTCAGCAAGAACATCGGATTTTCGTCAGAAAAAGCCACTTGTTCTCTGCAACTTGGTTTTCTAGCCAAAAATGAGCTAACTTCTCGTCCTTGGCCTAAATCTTTCGATATTCCCAGCTTATCGGAGATCGTAGGCAATGAACTAGAAAGAGTCTTATGCCCAGTTAGAGCTCTTAAGTTCTACTTAGCTCGTACTAAACCTTTACGAGGCCAATCTGAAGCGTTATGGTGTTCGGTTAAGAAACCATCCTTGCCTATGTCAAAGAATGCTTTGTCATGTTTTATCAGATTGTTAATACGAGAAGCTCATTCACACTTGAGTGAGGAAGGCCGATCTTTGCTTAAGGTTAAGACGCACGAGGTTAGAGCTGTAGCAACTTCCGTGGCCTTTAAGCAAAATAGATCTCTGCAAAGTATCATGGACGCAACCTATTGGAGAAGCAAGTCAGTGTTCGCGTCATGTTACTTAAAAGATGTCCAGTCTCTTTACGAGAACTGCTACACACTGGGACCATTCGTAGCAGCGAGTGCAGTAGTGGGTGAGGGCTCAACCACTACAATTCCCTAATTCCATATCCTTTTAATCTGTCTCTTGAAATGTTTTAATGTTGGTTTTTATGGGTTGTCCGGAAGGCTAAGAAGCCTTTCGCATCCTGGTTGATTTGGCGGGTGGTCAAAGTCATTTCTTGAGAGCGCCCAGATTAGGGATTTGATGAGGTCCTGTTGTATGGGTTGCAGCCCTTGATACTTCAGCTCCTGGGGGTCTGTCAGCATCCTAAGAGGATCGCGGGGCTCCGTAAGGAAGACGTACTTACAAGGCAGAGTAATCGTCTAAGTCGACTTCCTTACCAGGTACCTATTTATTTTGGTTTTGTTATATTGATAACTGTCAAAATGAAATAAAAAACTCTTAGCTTATACGATGTAAACATATTTAACTGGTCTCTATCCACCACCCTGGGTGTGAATCAGCTATTATATATTCACCGGCTAAGTTAAATATTTAAAAATGATATTTTAATTATAAAATAAATTTTTGAATATACTTACCCGGTGAATATATAAATTAAACGACCCTCCCTTCCTCCCCAATAGAGACGCAGTGGGATGAGAAGAAATTGAGTCTTTGTTTACATCGAGAGAGTGGTATCTGGCCGACAGTTGGCGCTGGTGGGCACACCCGCAACCTGTATAGCGATCGCTGGCGAGTTTTTACTGTTTTTTGTCTGTCGAGCAACAGAGTTGCAGCTATTATATATTCACCGGGTAAGTATATTAAAAAAATTATTTTATAATTAAAATATCATTTTTCCTTGTTTCCTTTCCTTACTGGACCATTTTCCCTGTTAGGGCCCCTGGGCTGATAGCATTCCTGCTTTTCCAACTGGGGTTGTAGCTTAGCATGTAATAATAATTATAATAATAATTGGTTACCCAAGGTAAGGCGGGGATGAATGTAAGTATGTCTGGCTCTTTTACTTTCATCATCTTCTCCTGTTTGGGGGAACAGCGTTATGGGTCCATTTGCAAGCTGGATTCAACCTCTGCAGGTAATAACCACTTCCCTTGTGTAACCAAGTACCCGGTATAGTTTATTGTTATATACTTGTACACGTCCCCAACGCCTCCTGTGAGGTAGGCCTTAGGAAACATCTATTTATGCATAGGGTTCCTATTTAAACTAGGAACATTCTTACCTAGATGTTCATAGGATATCTCTCGCAGCTACTTAGGTTGCTCAGGCTGCTATCATACTCGCATTGATAAGTGAGGTGGCAAGGTTTCCCTCGATTACAGTCTAATACTGTACTAGTTAAACCCGCGTCAATGACTAAGCCAGTGGTTGAACTTACCACGCTCCTAAGAGTGAGTTATTGACAGGAATAACGAAAGGTTTATTAGTATGGGAACATGACAAATTTGGAGATAATTTGTATTTTTCCCTAACTAATACAAACTTGTAGTTATTTATAGAAACTGGCCTGCCATCACCTGTAGTTATTTATAGAAACTGGCCTGCCATCACCTGTCCCCCAGTAAGTCCTGCCTGGAATTAAAAGGGACGTAGCTCATAGTTGTGAGAGTATATGTAGTCGGCTGGATACCACCCTAGCTGCCTACCCACTCAAGTGGTTAGGAAGGGTTGCCACCTCACATTTTAAATCTAATAGCTGCCTTCCAGCTCTGCCTAAAGTATATCCACATAAATAACAGTTTTGTATTAGGGGAAAATACAAATTATCTCCAAAATGGTCCTATTTTCTGTTGATGTAATTTACAAGATGTGAAAAACAATAGCATTATGCGTTCAACTTAACAGCTTTCCCACAGTGTGGGGTCTTTCCTTACTGGGTTTTCGCCTTTGGTCCCTTTATAAATTTAGTTTGTTCCGTAACTGGAATACAAACCTACGCTATTTATTAGGGGCATTACTTTCGGCGAAGCTGAAAGGACGAGCCATTAAGATTTAGCGAGAGTTAACTTAATATCCTGCTAGTGAGTGGAAGGGTTTAGTCAGCTACCCCTAACCATTCACACACCTGTGAATTAGCTCGCTTTGCTTTTGGCTCCAATGGTGAACGGTCGTTGCCACTTTTCATCCTCTCCAAATATTTGGACTGCCATTAATGCTCTTTGTGCTTTCTCTGTTTCAGTGTGTGTGTTGACTTCTGCCGACCATGCGTACCTGCCCTGGACTTGAAGGCAGGCACTGTGGTACCTTCATGTTTGCCGAGGACACCAATTACCACACACATTGTCCCTTCTGCAGACGTCACTGGTGTGATAGTGGTAACAAGTGTAATGAGTGTCGGAAGTGGTCTGCCTCCCAGCGGGAAAGCTTTGGGTGTCGACAGAAGTTAATCGGGATTCTTCTCTGAAGTTTTCTTTGAAGCAGGAAAAACCCAAGGCTGCTTCTTCCACTTCCTGACCTTCATCCGAAGCTCCTGCTTGTTGGGTCTCTTCCGAGAGACCGTTAAGTAGTAGTGCAGGCCCCTTAATACCTGGTCAACCTCGGTCCTTGAGAGACGGTGTTGCTTCCCCTAGCAAAGCGGCCCTGACTCTCCCCCCGGGGTGTCCATGACTCTTTCTCCTTTTTTCCTGGTGTGGTCATCCTTGGGGTTACCGGCTGCAACTCCTTCGCTGTGGTGGTAGTGTGCAGCCTTCGTCGACGTCAGAGTTAGATCCTCTTGCCTGTGTCAATGTTGTTGTGCCAGAGGCGTTTTCTGCTGCCCCTTCGGACTCTTCTGCCATTGCTGTTGAATGAGCTTCCCCCTTGCTGAACATCCTTCGAGAGGGAAGCAAAGTCCGTCGTCCGTCTCATGCGAGTATTTCTTCCCCTCGAGGAAGTTCACTTAGAGACTTCTTTGAAGGACTGCTGCCGCTAAAGGTCAGCTTGCTGATCCACCAACCCCCAGAGGGTGCCATCGTGCTTGCCCTCCTCTTGGCCTTAGGTGTGCGCCTTCCCCTTCAGTGAAAATACACCTTTGGCTCTTCAGCCTTGTCTACACAGCCTTCCTCCGCAGAGGAGCCTCCTCATCCGTCATCTTTTGGCCCTCGATCTTCGCGGGCTCCTGGACCTTCTGCTTCAGACTTCGGCCTTGGACACTGTGGATCGTGTGCAATCCCCTACGGTGGATATTCGCACTTCCAAAGGGCATATCCCTGTTCCAGCTCTTCCTACGCGCTGTCGTCCTGACCTGCCATCTCCATTCCTGACTCCTGTTCGCCATGTGACCTTGCGTCACTCGCCTGCGTGTATTCCTTCTACACGCCATCCTCGTGTGCTCTCATCACCAGCCAACACTTCGTTCACCAGTGCCCCAGGTTCCTGCGCAACGCTCTGCTACTCGTCAGCGCCCTTACGCTCCTTCTAAACTACCAGATTGTGCCCCAGCTGCCCGCCGTCGCTTACCAGCATTCAAGAGCGCTCCAACTCGCCAGTGCTCAGTAAAACATCAGCGCTCGCCAGCGCATTATTGCTCTCCAATGGGCTAGCGCTCTTCAGCACACTGGCATTCTCCATCGCTCACCAGCACTCCAGTGCTCTCCTGCGCGCAAGCACTCCAGTGCTCTCCTGCGCGCAACACTCCAGTGCTCTCCTACCCCCAAGCGCTCTGCCATGGTCGATGGTGCAAGCCTTCGGTCCTGCTTTTTCTTCACGCTCTTCAGAGGCCTCTGCAGCCGTCAGCACTATCAGAGTCTCGGCACAGAACCTCGACTGCTTCACCCCTGAAGAGGACAAGAGGAGTCTTGTATGCTGTCACATCACCTAGAGTAAGCTGACCCCTGTGTAGCCATCTTGGCCAATCCTCCTTGGTACTCCTCCCAGACGCTCTCCTGCCTCACTTCTGCTGAGGGAGCCTCGGGATGGGCAGGCGTCCTCTCTTCCCCCTCCGGTAGGAACCAGGAAGGATAGTACAAACAAGCCTCCGAAGTTAGTTCTACCTTCTTCTCCGTAAAGAGTCGAAGGACTCTTTTAAGACTCTATCAAAGTCCTCTACGAGGACCTCCAGGCCCACAGGAATCATCAGCCACTCGTGGGATGTCCACGACCCACCCCAAAATGATCTCTCAGGTATGGAGGAAGGAGAATTCGCTACCAGTGTCACCTCAGAGGGGGAGCAGGAAGTCAGAACATGCCTTCTGGCAAGTTCTGACTCTCATCAGGGTTCTATAGGAGTTAGCACACCCAGAGATACCCCCCCCTGAGAGTTCAAAGACACAGTCCTAGATCGTGTCTTTTGCACACAGAATCCCTCTAAAGCCAGTGCAACCTTGCACTGGTCTCAGGGGCTGAAGAGTGCCAGGCCTAAGATCCCCCTACAGCTCTCCGACTTCTCCTCTCAGTGTTCGGCCTCCTCCCACCACCTCGAGTCCAGCAGAGGAGGTACTACGAGGTCTTGGACGAGCCTCTTCCAGCTCTTCCACTCCACTTTTTGAAAGAGCTAACCAGGGGAGGTCTCTACAGAGAGGCCTTCCAATCATCAGGTCTTTCTCGGCAGCAGATATCATCAATCATGAGGTCATGAAGTATGCCATGCAGGCTACTTCGTGGCTAGATCTTTGGTTGGGGATTTTGGTACGGACTGAGGATTTTTCCTAAGAAAGTACCAGGAAGGCTATGGAAACCTTCCTCCTCTCAGGCACTCACATCATCAAGTCTTTTGCCCACAAAGTCTTGAACTTATGGGCAAACACCATCGTGATGCAGTGTCTGAGAGATTCCATCAGCAGGTCCCTAATGCCAAGATTGTTAGGCTCAGGAACTCCTCTCTAGATGGATCCTCTTTACGAGACGAAGGACATAGAGCAGGCTGCGGAGAGATGGAGGAAGTCTCACCAGGACTCTCCTCCATAGAGCCTTGACATCCAGGCCCTATAAACCACTAGCTCCTCAGCAGTCTAACCCAGCCAAGACCTCGACTAGCAAGACGACAGTGAAGCAGACAAGTGTCTAAGAAGCTCTTTCCAGCCAAGGACAGGAAACGCATAAAGTCCTCCAGGATAGGAAAATGTCCTAGAGGGAGCAGCCTTGGCTGTAAACGCTAGGATAGGCACTCCCCCTCCACTTGTCCACCAGTGGGGGTATGCCTACTAAGTTGCTGGAACAGGTGGAAGTAACTCGGGGCCGAACCCTGGACAGTCTCCGTGATTCGTTCAGTGTATTGCGTCCCGTTCACGTCATCTCTCCCTCCCCTGGTCAAGAATCCAGTGTTGATAGACTCCTTTGCGATGGGATCAGCAAAGGGGCTAGCCCTCCATGCATTAGTCTAGACCATGTTGAAGGGCGCTTTCGAGGAGTTCCTCGATGAGTCCCCAGGCTTCTTCAGCCAACTATTTATTATGAAAAAGGCATCTGGAGATGGAGACCTATCATCAACCTCTCACCTCTGAACGAGTTTGTCAAACAAACTCCGCTTAGCATGGAGACAACAGACACGGTAAGACCATTAGGATTTCATGTGCACTGTGGACCTAAAGGACGCGTACTTCCAGATCTCAATCCATCCCTCTTCAAGGAAGTACTTAAGACTCAGCCTAGACAACAAGAAATACCAGTTCAAGGTGTTGTGCTTTGGTCTTTCCACAGCATCCAAGTCTTCACCAGTGTGTTCGCCCTAGTGTCATCTAGGGCTCACAGAATCGTCATCATTCTCCTCCGTTATCTGCATGACTGGCTAATCTTAGCAGACTCGGTGTCAACCCTTCTTCAACACCGAGACAAACTCCTGAGATTTTGCCAAGATCTGGGGATCATGGTAAATACCGAGAAGTCCTCCCTGCTTCCTACGCAAAGACTGGTATACCTAGGTAGGATATTAGACCAATCTCCACAAAGCCTTCCCATCAGATGACAGAATAATGAGGCTGAGAAAGGTCGCAAGATCTTTTCTCAGACAAGAACTTCCAGCCCAGACGTGGCTACGTCTCCTCAGGCATCTATCATCATCTCTAGCCCGTCTACTTCCCAACTTCCGCCTGACGATTCGATCTCTCTAGTGGCGGCCCAAGTCCAGGTGGAATCAGCGGAACAGATGGACCTCGAATGGTGGGTGTCAGACGAGAATATGCGGAAGGCCGTAGATCTTCTCATCCTCCCCCTAGATTTGATGCTGTTCTCAGACGCTTCAAAAAAACGGTGGGACCCACGTGCTTCACCACACAACCTCAGGCCTCTGGTCAGTAAGAAAAATACCTCCACATAAATCTCTCAAAAGATGAAGGCTGTCTTTCTGGTCCTTCTACGGTTCATTCAGTTCCTGACGGGCCACTCAGTGGTGGTGGCGATGAGTGACAACACCACGGTAGTGGCTTACATCAATGAACACACGGAGGTACTTTTTCACTGTCCCTAGCCCATCTAGCCATAGAGATACTGAGATGAGCCGAGATTCACTCGATACCACTATTGGTATGCTTTATTCCAGGCAAGAGGAATGTGCTCACCGACAAACTGAGCAGAGCATCTCAGATTGTGAGTACCGAGTGGACTTTGAACCATCTAGTAGCCAAGAAAGTCCTGACTTTGCGAGGATTCTCCGACTGTGGATCTCTTTGCAATGGCCCTGAACTTCAGGCTCCGGTTGTACTGCTCCCTAGTTCCAGACCCCAAGGCTCTCTGGCAAGATGCATTCTGACAACAGTGGGACAGCATTGACGTTTACACCTTTTCCCCATTCTGTCTGATGAGGAGGGTGCTCAACAAGGCCAGAACATCGGTTAATCTCTCAATGACCCTCATAGCTCCCCTATGGCATCACGTGGAATGGTTTCCATACCTTCTGCAACTCCTGATGGAGTTTCCAAGAGAACTCCCTTCACGACACGATCTGCTCAGACAACCAAATACCAACACCTTCCACAAAGCCGAGCTACGACTTCACGCCTGGAGACTATCCAGCATCTCCTCACTCAGAGAGGATCTTCGCAACACGTTGCAAGCAGGATGTCTGCATACCTGTGGAGGTGATCAGCAGCAGTCTGCCTGGCAAAGTGGAACGTCTTCTGTGGTTGGTGTCGCAGAAGGGGTATCGCTCCTCTCGATGCCACTATTCTAGCAATAGTGGAGTTCCTCGTATATTTGCGGGAAGAAATGCGCCTTTCAGTCTTGGCGGTAAATGGCTATCGCTCAGCCTTAAGTCTCGACCTTAGGCTGAATGAAATGGACATCTCTTCATCACCAGAACTTTCCTTAATTATACGGAGTTTCGAACTTGACTGTTCTTGGTCGGAAGGGAGACCTCCCCCCTTGGAACGTGGTTCGAGTTCTCAGGTCTCTGAAGAGACCTCCCTATGAACCTTTATGCCAGGCAACGGATCACCACCTCACTTGGAAGACGGTGTTCCTTCTAGCTTTGGCCTTGGCCAAACGAGTGGGTGAACTTCATGGTCTCTCATAAGACATCGCCCATTCAAGGGGATGGGGAGAGGTAACGTTCCGTTTCGTTCCTGAGTTTGTTGTTAAAACCTCAAAAGAACAGCGGCAGCCCGTCCCCATGGGCTTGCACTTTTCGTCAGCACAGGGAAAAACAAGAGGAGGGTCACCAAGAATACCATTTCTGCTTGGATTCACAGGGTCATACACCATCCCCTAAATCCAAACCTCCACTTTCACGTCGCCCCAGAGCCCACGATGTCGGGCGTAGCTACGTCCCTGGCCTTCAAGAGACTTCTCAGTGATGCAGGTTCTACAGGCTGGGGTGTGGAAATGTCAAAATATGTTTACAGCCCACTTCCTGCAAGATGTGACCCATAGGAGGCTCAATACGTTCTATATAAGCCCTGTGGTGGCTGCACTACAGCGGTTATAATACCTCAAGCTCCTTATTGGACAAGTAGCAGGAGGTTTAGGGCACTGTTACCCGTTTTAGTCTGTGTGAATGAAAAGTTGACAGGCTCTTATTTTTTCTTCATCCTCCCCTCTCTTGGTGAAAGCAGCAGCCTGGGTTGTCTGCTCAAGCTGACCTCAAACCACTGCTGGTAAACCAGGCTTCCTTGTGTACCTAGTATTATGTCAATACTGTTGCATCCTCATACCCTGGCGAGGTGGTATTGGGAAAGTCTTGGTTACAACAGTTTTCCTACAAAGACTTGGAATAACTTTAACCTTGACAGTTACACTGTTTATCTCAACACACAGCTTGCGTAGGCCGCGGACCGTGCGTAGCAAGGTTTAGCGAGGTGCAGGAACTCCATATTTTTGGTACCTACCTCTTCAAAAGGAGCCCTCGGGTAGCCAAAGAGCCAGTTTTGCAGGGACGTCCACCTCCTAATGGGCTAGTCACCCTTAATAAATAGTGTAGGTTTGTATTCCAGTTACGGAACAAATGACCAATTTGGGGATAATTTGTATTTTTCCCAACGATACAAACCTTTAGCTATTTATACAAACTTACCTGCCAGCCTATCCCCTTGGAAGTCCTACCTCCAAGCAAAGTGAGTTCATTCACAGGTGTGAGTGGGAGGGCTAGCTAAGCAATGAACTATATATCTACTATTTCAAAGTGCTCTTTTCTTAAATAGAAAATACTAAAAAGATTCAATGTGCATAAAGCATCATTAAAACCATCCAAAATGAAGGTTTTATGGAAAAGCTTCATCAATTCTTTGGTGACTACATTAGCAGTACTGCAAATTTTTAAACTTTTCTTTTAAAGACTTTTTTTTTTTTTTTTTTAACTTGAAACATCATTCTTTATAGCGTAAAATTAATCAGCAAGGCATCTATGAACGAAATACTATATATTGTAGCCTACAGGATTAGTGAAGTGTTACAGAAAAAAACAAGTAGAATACAAATTTATTTCAAGTACTGTAATAGATTTACTTATAGTTAATTTATGGATGTTGTACTGTACATTTAAATACAGATATAGCCTTATTTCAAAAGATGTTTGTAACAATTTCAATAAGAATACATTAGTTTGTCTTTGACTTGACTGTCTTTTTACTGACAATAGTGCGTGAGCTTCTAAAGAGCAAATTATAAAAAACAATAGTAGCTACAAATGAAATGAGAGAAATTGCACAAATATATTCTGCTCGGTTTGGGAATGGTGTACCACATATCGTGTACCATTCCATACCATCAGAAACAGGCTCCCCATTTGGTAAGCAATGAAAATCATAATATCCCTCATCATAATCATCTGTGCAAAGGAACTTCCTCCTCTCCAAGACCTGAAATGAAAAATTAGCATTAATTTTGTTACAAAACAGTCTTAATAAATTTGTTTTTCTACAGTTTACTCACTCACCTGATGTTCATATGGCTTTTGTCTCTGGAAACTTGGTATGGCCATGTTACTCCTTAAAATAAATTTTTCCATTTTCTTTCCTTCCAATACACTAATGCTATTTTTAAAGCAACAACACCAGCGTCTAACAATAACAACATGCTGCGCATGCTGGATAGCTTCAGTTTAAAAATAGACTAGGAACAACAATGTGTGCCCCTCCGCTCCAGATGTCGGTTTAATTTTTTATTGTGATTTTAGAGTTTTTAAGATTTCTCCGGATATTTTAGCAATCGTTGCACTGTTGTCCATAAGATTTTTTTCTAAGTGATTATGATCAACTGTCTCTTTGTGTCTCATGTTAAGGAACAATTTTCTAATGTAGAGATTCTAGTGAGGAGAGCATAGTCTCACTGTTCACTCCAGCCTTTGACTTTTCTACAGTCTAACAAGCTAATTTTAATAGGAATGAGCTCACTATGAGTTTAACAGACTTAGCTTCTTTAGTGGAAGCTCAGATGGCCATTTTTAGATTAAATATATATTTCATGCCTAACCTGTTTCAAACCTTAACCTATGTCCTCAAGAGCTAGCTAGTAATTCTAGTGCACCATACAGTAAAGGGTTCTGATGGTACATGGCACATCCCAGATTTGAGATCCTCTCGTAAAGCCTTGCATGCTTTAATTACTTTAGACCCTTCTGCTGCATAACCCTCCTGCGCCTGCATTTAAAGCCATCTTTTAGACACTTTAAGGCACAGAGAATTTGTAAGGCAGATGAACAAGACGGCAGCCAAGATCTTTATATCCCCACTCTAGCTAACGCAAGTGCCTCTAAACAACAGCTTATCCCTTATCAGCTGAGATTGTAGCCTGGATTCACATCACTCCTCTAAGATATAAGAACCCTTTTAAATCTCCTTTTATTGTGTGGCTGGCATGGCAAATAGTAGAATTCCCTTAGCCTAAATGTTTAACCTCGAATCAATATATTAAAGATTCATTAAAACTGATCAATTGCTTCATGTTTCCTTGGCTATGTTTATTAATTTTTTACAAGCTAGGCGACTATTTTATTACAGTTTTATCTTATGAAGTAAATGTAGGGATTAATATCTCACCTGTATATACAGTTACAGTACAGTATGTCTCTTAAATAAAATAAAATTCAAGTCCCATATGTAGTGTAAACAATTGAAAAAGTTTAGTAATGTCTTAAAAACTATTAACAAAAGATGTTGATGAAGATTAGTCTTTGAATATATTTTGATAACTAAATAAGTTACTTTTATACATGAGTTTGTTCTGGGTAAAATATCTAATTTGCTATAAAATTCAAAATAAGGCTGAAATTCGAATTCTCATCTGGTGTTAAAGCCTTATTTTTATGAATAGAACTTACCTGGCAGTTATATATATATATAGCTGAGTCTCTGACTGCGGCAGAATTTAATCGAAAATCGCGGCAACCGCCTTGTGGTGGTTGTGTGGTTAGATGGTTAACAACCCTTACAAGGTGGTACTTGGAATCATTCCCATTTTCTGTTCCTCAGATTATCTCTGCCGGCCGGATCGACAACATCGTTGGTCCGCCTTTCATTTTCTGTTCCTCAGATTATCTCTGCCGGCCGGATCGACAACATCGTTGGTCCGCCTTTCAGAGTTTTTCGGATCGCTTTTCCTTCATCGCCTTTTTGGACTTCGTTTTTGGTGAAGTACACTGTGTTGGGATTTGGCAATCGTGTTGTTTTTGTTTTTTGTCTTTTTTCCTTTATTATCATGAGTGAGAAAATTCATTATCGTGTTTGTGCGAATGATATTTGCAAGGTGAGGTTGCCGAAACTTTCGGTTGACCCTCACACTATCTGTATGGGTTGCAGGGGGTTTGAATGTGCTTTAGATAATAAGTGCAAGGAATGCGAGGTTTTAAGTGATAATGATTGGTTAGCTATGCAGCGCTATGTGCGCAAACTTGAGATTGATAGAGTTAGAAGAGCTAAATCAAAGTCAAAGTCTGCTAGTGAGTCTAGCTTAGATTTATCTATTGACCCTTTGCTTGTAACCTCTTTGGAAGGTATTCCTTCCCCAAATGTAGTGACTCCTGCCCCTTCTACAGGACCTGTGCCTACGGATGACCCTGGGTATGCTAAATTAGCTGCTGAACTGGAGGCCATTAAAGCACAGTTGGAGGCCTTTAAAGGTAAGGGTGTAGGTGAAATTAGTGCTTGTGAAAGTGCAGTGGAGGTGGCGACTGATCGAATCTGTCATACCCCTAGGTCTAGACCTCTACCAAGCTCCCAGGATCAAGGGAGAAGGTACGTCGAAAGCCAAAAGGGGGTGAGAGGTGCTTATCCTCGGTCAGTCGTCGCCTCAGACAGTCCTGTTGCGATCTCCCAGGCTGCTCTTGATCGCCGTAGGAAAGGCGTGTCGGATACGTTTGTGTCTTCGCCTGATCGTTCTCCCAGACGTAATTGGCGTTACGAATCGAGACCAATGAAGAGAGGGTGGAACCGGGACGTGCAGTCTCGCTCTCCCTCTCCCGGTTCGAGTAGCAGAGACCCTGATCCTTCGGAAGACGATTTCGATGTTCCTGTTAAAAGGGCGAAACAGAGAGTCCTTAGCCCAGTTAATCCTGTTAGACTCCCTGCTTCTTCTGCCAGCGCTCCCAGTCAAGCCGTACGACAACTGCCGTCTTCGGCACCGCGAGAGCCAGCGGATGTTGCTAAAGCTTTCATGGTTGTTATGCAGGAACAACTTTCATCGTTAGTTAAAGCTTTCAGCCACCCTTCTCAGTCCGTCAGACGTAAGGACGTCTCTTTGCCTGTTAAGAGATCTTCTTCTAAGAGAGATTTTAGTATCTCTCCCAAGAAACCTCTGCGCACTTCGTCGGCCGTACGACAACGTACACCCTCTTCATCGGCACGCTGCCAGGAATTTCCTTCCCCCCTCTCCCGCCGCCAGGACAATACTGCCTCTCGTTCTCAGCACCGTGACGATTCCGTTTCCCTTTCGAAACACCTGGACGTTACTGCCTCGTTTCTTAGGAAACAGGATGAAAGCAGTCTGCATTTTCAAGGCGACGGCAGCCTGCATCTTCAGGACGCTTCTGTTTCTCGTCATCATGACGATACTGCCTCTCGTCATTGTGAAGATACCGCTTCTCGTCATCGTGACGATACCGCCTCTCGCCGACTGGATGTTAGCGGCGCTCGGCGCCAGGATTCAAACTGCTCTCGCTGCCAGCCTGCTGGCAGCCCAACTCTTCGGGATGTTATCCTTGAGCAGGACCTCGAAGATATTTCGGAAGAGGAAGAAAAACCTGCCGACTCTTCTAGCGATTACAAGGTTCTTTCTCGCTCTCTTTTGGAACTTTACGGGGAGGAATTTCAACCTTCGGCCCCTCGTTCTCCTCAGTCTCAATTTACCAGGAAGAAAGCTACTAAGTCTTCGGCCTTCATCAAAATGAAACTTTCAATTTCGGCCAGGAAAGCTCTCGCTAAAGTGGATGATTGGATGAAGGAACGGAGACAAGCTGTCAAGACCACCTTTTCTTTTCCACCGTCCCGGCTCGCTTCCAAGGCCGGTATGTGGTATGAGACAGGGGAACCTTTGGGGTTAGGAGTGCCTTCCTCCTCCCAAGGTGACTTCTCGGCTCTTGTGGACTCGGCAAGAAGGCATGCTTTAAACTCTGCCAAGGTGATGTGGTCCATGTCGGAGCTTGATCACCTCGTCAAGGGAATTTTCAGGGTTTTCGAGGTTTTCAGCTTCCTGGACTGGTCTCTCGGGACTCTGGCCAGGAAGTCTGAACTCCTGGAGGACACGAAGGACCTGACGAGTATCATGTCCTGCATGGACAAAGCTCTAAGGGATGGAGCTAATGAATTGGCTTGCCTTTTCTCAGCAGGGGTCTTAAAGAAGAGGGCCCTTTTGTGCTCCTTCACCTCTAGATCTGTGACTGTTGCCCAGAAGTCGGAGCTACTTTACGCCCCTTTTTCACGTCATCTTTTTCCTGAAGCTCTGATTAGAGATATCTCCCTTTCTCTGGCTCAGAAGGCTACTCAGGACCGTTTGTCTCGGTCGGCTAGAAAGACCTTACCTGTTGCTCCTGCTCCTCTGAAGAAGGAGGAGAAGAAGTTTCAACAGCCCTTTCGGGGCAGGATCTCCTCGAGAGCGGATTTCAGGGGGAGAAGACAAGAGTCAGGGCCAAGGACCAGCAGGGGTGCGTTTAGGCCCCGGTCCAAAAACTGAGATGGAAGTCCTCCAGACACCCGTAGGGGCTAGACTGTCTCGTTTTTGGCAGTCTTGGGAAAGGAGAGGGGCGGACACCTGGTCCCTCTCAGTCGTCAAGGAAGGTTACAAGATCCCCCTTTTAAAGAAACCACCTCTCTCAGACTCTCCCCTGGCCTTAGTGGCTCAGTACACCGACGCGGGGAAACGAGAGGCTCCTCTGGAGCTAGTCGACCAGATGTTGGTCAAGGGAGCAATAGAGCCAGTTCAAGACCTCGCCTCCCCAGGCTTTTACAATCGCCTGTTTCTGGTTCCCAAGAACTCGGGTGGATGGAGACCAGTCCTAGATGTCAGCTCTCTGAACGCCTTCGTGGAGAAAACAAAGTTCTCCATGGAGACGACTCAGACGACTCAGTCAGTGCTGGCTGCAGTTCGTCCAGGAGACTGGATGGTTTCTCTCGATCTGCAGGACGCTTATTTTCACGTCCCCATTCATCCGTCTTCGAGGAGATATCTGAGGTTTGTGTTCCAGGGCAAGTGCTTCCAGTTCAGGGCACTTTGCTTCGGTCTCAGCAGAGCTCCCCAAGTTTTCACCAGACTTATGGTGAATGTGGCAGGCTGGTTACACCAGGAGGAGATAAGGGTCTCCTTCTATCTAGACGACTGGCTGATTCGGTCACAGTCGAAAGAGGAATGTCTGGAGGACCTAATGAAAACTTATACGATCACTCAGGACCTGGGACTCATCGTCAACTGGGGGAAGTCTCAGACCGAGCCGAATCAGACTATTCTCTATTTGGGGATAGTTCTGAATTCAGTTCTTTTTCAGGCTTCTCCCTCCCAGGAGAGGCAGACCAGGTGCCTGGACAAAGTCAAAGACTTTTTGAGGAAGCAGGAATGCTCAGCGAAGGAGTGGATGAGTCTGCTGGGAACTCTATCCTCCCTGGAGCAGTTTGTCCCTTTGGGGAGACTGCACCTAAGGCCTCTGCAACACTTCCTCGCAAAGGTTTGGAACAGAAAGATCCAGGAGGACACTTTTTCTTTTCCCATTCCAACAGAGATCAAGGATCTTTTAATGTGGTGGCTGGACCCAGCTCTGTTGGGAAAAGGGATCTCCTTGTTCAAGAAGAACCCCGACCTAGTGTTATTCTCAGACGTGTCCGAGTCAGGCTGGGGAGCAACACTAGGGAACAAAGAGGTCTCAGTTATTTGGGAAGGGAGTCAGGTCAGTTGGCATATCAACAGGAAGGAATTGATGGCCATTTTGTTAGGGCTCAAGGCCTTCAAAACCGCTGTGTCGGGAAAGACTGTGGAGATCAATTCCGACAACACCACAGCTCTCTCGTACATAAGGAAGCAAGGGGGAACTCACTCCCTCTCCCTGTTCTCAACTGCGAGAGAGCTTCTCCTCTGGGCGAACGAGAACGAGACCCAGCTGTTGACAAGGTTTGTTCAAGGGCAGAGAAATAACAGGGCAGACATGCTTAGCAGGGGGGGACAGGTCCTTCCTACAGAGTGGACTCTCAACCCGCATGTCTGTCGGAGCCTCTGGAAGTTGTGGGGCAGACCAGTAATAGACCTTTTCGCCTCCGGTCTAAACAAGAGGATCCCCAACTACTGCTCCCTAGTCCCGGACGAGGAAGCTGTTGCAGTGAACGCCTTCTTGATGGATTGGACGAGGCTGGACATGTATGCCTTTCCCCCGTTCAAGATCATCAATCTGGTTGTCAGGAAGTTCGCTCTCCTCGATTCGGGACGAATGACCCTAGTGGCTCCATTCTGGCCTGCGAGGGAATGGTTCACCGAAGTGGTAGGGTTACTGATGGACTTTCCAAGAAGACTCCCGGCAAGTCCAGATCTTCTCAGACAACCCCACTTCGAGAGATTTCACCAAAACCCCCTCGCTCTCAATCTGACTGCCTTCAGACTGTCGAGAAGCTCGTTAGATCTCGAGGCTTTTCGGCACAAGCGGCGAAAGCTATTGCCAGGGCAAGGAGGATCTCTTCACAAAGAGTCTACCAGTCAAAGTGGAAAACCTTTAGAGCTTGGTGCAGGAGGCGCAAGGTTTCCTCGTCCTCTACCTCTCTGAGCCAGATTGCAGACTTTCTTTTGTACCTCAGGCAGGATGCTAAACTGGCTGTATCTACCATTAAAGGATACAGGAGCATGCTCTCAACCGTCTTTAGGCATAGAGGCTTAGGGTTATCTCACTTGCAGGACCTCATTAGGTCTTTTGAGACAACGAAGCAGGTGCACTTAAGACCCCCTTCTTGGAACCTGGATGTGGTGCTTAAGTTTTTGTGCTCCAGGAAGTTTGAGCCTATCTCGCAAGCTTCTCTGCGAGATGTGACTAAGAAAACCCTCTTCCTTTTGTCTCTAGCAACTGCCAGGAGGATCAGCGAGGTCCAGGCAATCGAGAAGCGTGTAGGCTTCAACCTAAATGGAGCGGTTTGTTCCTTGAGGTTCGACTTTCTCGCCAAGAATGAGAACCCTTCGAAACCCTGGCCTAGGACTTTTGAAGTCCCTAACCTCACGAATCTAGTAGGTCAGGAACAGGAAAGCCTCCTCTGCCCGGTTAGGGCTCTCAAGGCTTATTTGGCCCACACTAGGAGCGTGAGGGGTGCTTCCAACTCCTTATGGTGTTCAGTGAAGGATCCTCAAAAACCCCTGTCAAAGAATGCTTTGTCCTTTTTCCTGAGGGAAACTATTAGGGAAGCCCACCTCTTTTGTGAGGAAGTAAACTTCGCCCTGTTAAAAGTACGGGCTCACGAAGTAAGGGCCATTGCTGCTTCGCTGGCATACCGGAAAAATATGTCAGTTAAGCAGATCATGGACGCAACGTTCTGGAGGAGCAACTCTGTCTTCGCTTCTCATTACCTCAGAGAGGTAAGAGTGGACTATGACAAGTGTTATACCTTGGGCCCATACGTAGCTGCGGCTTCTGTATTAGGCAAAGGAGTTACTACCCCCACTCAACCTTAGTTTATGTACTTGTATATGGGTTTGTGTTTTTTATGGTTGTCTGAGGTCCTCGTCCTGTGGTACGGTTCCCTCAGTCCAGATAGATAGTGTATATCTATTTCTGCAAGGTTAGATGGTTAGCTTTAATAAGGTTGCAGGTTTTTTATATGGGAAGGTAGTTTTCTGAAGTCTAGTCAAGTTGTTGGTCCTACCCCTTTGACAGACTCGATTGAGTTGTTTGCAGCATAGCAGGTCTACTCTTGGCTGAACACTCCTAAGGGAAAGTCAGCTACCTTAGCAGGTAAGGAATCAAGGTGTTTGTTCTCCTACAACTCTTTTGTTGTTTCCCCAACTATGTTTTTTCTGTCTGTTTCCCTCCTCCAAATGTGTGAATCAGCTATATATATATATATATATATATAACTGCCAGGTAAGTTCTATTCATAAAAATGGAGTTTTTATGATAAAACAAAGTTTTATGAATACTTACCTGGCAGTTATATATATATTTTAAAGCCCACCCACCTCCCCTCAGGAGACAGGTAGGGCAAAGATAATCTGAGGAACAGAAAATGGGAATGATTCCAAGTACCACCCTGTAAGGGTTGTTAACCATCTAACCACACAACCACCACAAGGCGGTTGCCGCAATTTTCGATTAAATTCTGCCGCAGTCAGAGACTCAGCTATATATATATATATATAACTGCCAGGTAAGTATTCATAAAACTTTGTTTTATCATAAAAACTCCATATTCCAAAATACGGATCACTACCAATATAGACTTATGTTACGATGTGTTACATGCCCTTGAAACCACCTGCAAGGAATTTTCAAATTATCATTACGGTACAATACCTTACGGAATTCTTTTAAATCTTTTGACATACTGTATATAAATTTAGTATTAAAAGAGATACAATATATGATTATAACTGAAGGTTTGGCTTCAAATTAATGATTAATCTATTTATTGTCTTTTCTAATGTTGTTATTTACCTAATGAGGTAAGGTTCAGATTATTAGACATATATATTTAAAAGTTTGGCTTCAAATAAACATTAGTCTACTTATCGGATCATGTATTGTTACCTAAATGAGGTTAGGTCCAGATTTTTAGTCTAAGTAGAATTAAGTTATGAAGTATATAATTAGTTTGAAGATTATGGCTTCAAAAAATTATTAATTTATTTATCGTCTTTGTTTTGGTTGCCAGTTACCTAAATGAGTTTGGTTCAGATATAATTGTTCTTTTATTTGGTAATATGAAAATGGTAAATTTGGTTTGTATGGTATGTATTTCAGTTTCAAATTGCATGGTCTCTAATACATCTTTTGCAGTCAGATATTGTTTACCAACCCAATGATACCACAAATTAAATTTTTGGTCATTACACAACCTACAGGAAGGCACGGAGGTAGTAAATATGATACTGGATTCTATCTGCTATAAAGAGTAGTTTGCTAAACATCAAATGTTTCTTACAGATTTCTCCAGGATATTTCCCAAGTGGGAGGAGTTCCAGAACAAAATGTACTTCCATAGATTCAAGAAACACCTGGAAATGGTGAATTTTCAAGTCTGAAAGTTATCCAGCTGAGCATCATAACCTAAGGATTATCAGGCTACCTCTAACTCAAGGAAAATGGACCTCCTTGTACTTAAGGCAATAAATATTTAAAAAATCAATTTGATCTACATAAATTTTGCAGACAGAACGAACCCCCTTTTGTTCCTTAGACATTACAGAAGTTGATGATCTCAGCCTTAAAATGTTAGTGATGCTTTTCTTCAGTTCTTGAACAGCCTAGAGCCATCAGTATAAACAACAAAGTGTATTCGTTAATACAGTATGGTCCTCTGCAAGAGCCTTATTAGACTTTGGGTTGTAAGAATAGCACCTCAATATATAAGAATTGAAAAAAAGGCATTAAAAATGAAAATGAAGAAATTACAATATACAGCCATTTAAAGAAAAATGGTCAGCAATTATGGAATTGAAAACTGGAAATCATTGAGAGAAAGCATATGTAACAGTCATGTATTATGAAGTTTGCTTGTTGGGTCTTCAGATTTGACTCTCGCTGCACTTGTTAACGAAGCGATAACGTAGCTGAAAATTTTGAATACGGCACTAGGGAGCTTGTCGGCAAACAAATAGCTCTGCTTTGAGAAATAGTGGGGCAGTGTAAAGATGTGGTCCGGGTGCGACAGTGTGAAAACGTGGTCCGGTAGCCCTTGCATAAAATGGAAGAACCCCTAAGGTAATCTTCGTGATATTGAATGTTAGGTTAAGTGTTCATTTTATATTGTACAGTATATAGAACAGTGCATTTGTATACAGTAATTATTGTTTGTTTACGCAGGTAACTTTGTTTTAGGAGTGGACAGCATTTAACATAATACGTCTTGGGTGGTGATCACCTTTTATGTGTGCTTTGTCTCTCCATGGGTTTTATTTTTGGTAACATATTTTTGTTCAATATGTTATGGAATATGACTTTAAAGTTTGCGGTTTTGTGTCAATACCTTAGTTTTAGGTGGTGACTGCAAGTCAAGTACAGTACAGACTATTTTGCCCTGGTCTATTTATTTTAAATACTGTATGTAACTTCCCTGGTAGTTACATATATATAGCTTAAATCCCACGTTTCGATGCGGCACGACAGAAAATTCAAATTCGCGGCGACCGCCACCATGACAGTAGGTGGTCATACATGAGCGCCATCTCTCATAAGTTATCAGAACCATTCCCAACCATTCGGAAATTCTTTCGCTACTATTTACTTTATTCTACAATTTGGTGAAGTACCTTTAGTGTGATTATTGTTAACGACTTTAGCTGCTTGTTTTTGGATATTCTCTGGACTTTTCACTATCGATTTAAATAGACTCTGTTGGTTGTTGACTTGGACTGTTTTTTCTGTTTACAAAATGGCTGACTATAAGAAAGTGTGTTAAAGTATGCAAGACACGTATGCCTAAGGCCTCTATTGATCCTCATTCAGTATGCAGTGGTTGCAGAGGTCAGGTTTGTACGTACAATAACAGATGTAATGAATGCAAGTCTTTGTCTGATTCGGAGTGGAAGGTTTTTAATCGCTATATTAAGCGTTTGGAAAAAGATAGAATTAGAAGGTCCGGATCAACTAGTATACTTTCTAATAGATCTTCTGATGGCGATATTCCTTCCAATGTTCATGCTAATACTGTATTCCTATTCCAATTGCAGTAGTCCCAGACCCCAATATAGTGTCGGAGGTAAGTGAGCCTTCCTTAAAGGATGTGATGGCTGCTATTTCAGCCTTGGGCGCTCAAGTTCGCTCCCTAACTACGAAAAAAGAAGTTATGTGGGGTGCAGTGCGTGGTTTGCAAAGCAAAATAGTGAAAGTGAAGTGGAGGGTGTGTCCGTCATAATCCCAGCCCGGGACCTCTTCCATGCTCCCCAACCCCTGGGAGAGGAAATGTCGAAAGGCCAAAGGATAGGGCAGACCTTGATCAGCGAACGGACGTCTCCTTGAGCGATCATGTTGACGATCCCCAGATCGCTCCCCATCACCACAGGAAAGGCGATGTTAATATGTCTGCATCTTCGTCGGATAACGCAAAGCCGCGACGTGGTTGGCGCCAACCACTTCGTTCAAGACCACTCAAGAGACGTATGTCTCCTAATAAACCACCTTGCAGAGACTGGTGTTCGCCGGAGGTTTTCCTTTCGGACGAAGACGACGTGTCAGCACCGAAACAATATCGTAAGATGCATAGTTCATCGGAAGAAGAAGGTGCTCAGTTTACGTCAGTACACGCTCCTTCTCTTCCCCCAGATAGGGAAATGTCACAAGGACTTTCCCCTGGTGACCACCCTATCACTATTGACGTTCCCTCACAACGTTCGATATTCGGTTCAGATCGCGCACATGGCGCGCTGGAAGCATCGACAGTTGACGATACCTCACAGCGATCAGTACATCGTTCAGCTAGCGTACATGGCGCTCATCATGTATCTAATTTGTCTGAGTTAAAGAGGTCGATTTCGTCTCTGTTTGACGCTTATGATTCTCGGACAGAGAAATCGCGTCTAAAAGAATCTAAGGACAGCAATAGACCAAGAAAGGGTTCTTTCGAAACTATCGGACAGCGTATTTCTCCGATACTCAGCAACGCTCCCTCGCAGCGATCAGATCGCGTTGCAGCAAGCGACAAGGTGGACGCATGCGGCAGTCTGGTCTCTCCCTCACGGCATTCCGGATGCAGACATCAGTCTGGACTTATGCTGGACGCATATAGTCAAGATTTGTCTACTCAACAAGATGGACAAGCAGTTGTCTCGCCTTCGCGGTCTTTGGATCGCGCGACTATCGCTCACGCGGGATGCATGCTACACGCTGATAGCTCACGGCAACCTGGACGCATGCGGCAGTCTGTGCATTTGCTGGACGCATGCAGTCAGGTTTTGTCCCCACGTCATAATAGACAAGATGTTGCCTCTTCTTCGCAACTGACTGGATGCGATACTAACGCTTCCTCACGGCTCGCTGCATTCGGGACGCATGCAGCAGACTGTTTCCCCTTATGAAAACATACAGCAGTCTCAATCTCTTATGCTGGAAGCACTGGAACCTGTTTCTCCATCAAGGCCTTCAGTACATAAACGTGATGCTTCTTCGCAACTGGATGATATCCTTCACGATATTCCTTCTGGACAAGGTGAATTATTTTTGGAAGACAATAACCGACAAGATGATGCGGTTTTGTCTCCTAACCGTTCGGATCAGGGAATCCATGTTCCCTTAGCTGAATTAGAAGACAAATCTCAGGATTCGCTACAGGCATCTGATTTTAAAAAAACTTTTGACAGTATTATCATCTTTGTATCCGAAAGATTTTACGAAACCTATGCCTCAAAGCCCACACCCTCAATTTTTGAAGAGCAGACCCCGAAAAACATCCTCCTTTAAGAAGATGGTTCTGGCACGATCAGTTAAGAGAGCATTTTCTACACCCAACCAATGGACAGCCAAGAGAAAGGATCAAGGCAAGCCCTCTTTTTCATTTCCTCCAACTCGACTGGCCTCCAGATCTAGTGTGTGGTATTCGACTGGGGAAGTTCTCTGTTTGGGAGTTCCTGCCTTTTCCCAAGGAGACTTTTCCAGACTCGTTGACTCCTTACGCAGGTCAGCCATGAGTAAGTCAAAAATTATGTGGTCTAATTCTGAAATGGACCATCTGCTGAAGTGGATATTTAGATCAATAGAAGTCCTCAGCCTTATGGACTGGATTCTAGGAGCTCTCGCAGAGGCCACAGACCCTAAGAACGTGGCTCAAATGCATCTGATAGCCTGTTTGGATAAGGCCGTTAGGGATGGTTCCATAGAACTTTCCGCCCTTTTCACAACAGGAATTCTTAAGAAGAGGACCACACTTTGTTCCTTCTTATCTTCAGGTTTGTCCTCTGTTCAGAAATCTGAACTTTTATTTGCTCCGTTGGGCAATCATCTTTTCCCTCCGGACTTAGTGAAGGATTTGTCCGCGACTGTCACAACAAGTTACTCAGGATCTGATCTCTAGGACTGCTAGGAAAGTTCTTCCAGTTAATTTTTCAACAAGGAAACAAAAGGAGGCTCCTCCCACTCGTCAGCCCTTTCGTGGCAGAGCCCCTTTGAGGGGACCTCAAAGAATTGCTGCCGGAGGTCAAGCTCGCAGATTCACTAAACAGCAGAACAAATCAAGAAAGTGAGACATGCTCTCTCCAGACACTAGTGGGAGCCAGGCTTTCACATTTTTGGCGAAACTGGAGCCAAAGGGGGGCGGACTCTTGGACGATCAATGTCCTCAAGGAGGGATACAAGATCCCCTTCCTGAAAATGCCTCCCATGTCGTCGATACCCTTGGAGTTATCAAAATCCCACTCAGGGAACAAGGCAGCAGCTCTTCAAGAGCAAGTAAACCTTATGCTGTCAAAATCAGCCATAGAAGTGGTAGAGGACACCTCTGCAGAGGGATTTTACAACAGGCTTTTCCTAGTTCCGAAAAGCTCGGGGGGATGGAGACCTGTTCTGGACGTCAGTCCATTGAACAGGTTCATCAGCAAAGTAAAGTTTGCCATGGAAACTTCAGCGTCAGTCCTTGCAGGCACCAGACAGGGAGACTGGATGGTGTCATTGGATCTGCAAGACGCGTATTTCCATATCCCGATACACCCGGACCACAGGAAGTTTCTAAGGTTCGTGTTCCTCAAGACCACGTATCAGTTCAGAGCACTCTGTTTGGGCTAAGCATGGCTCCCTACGTTTTTACCCGAGTAATGTCCAACGTGGCTCGCTGGCTTCACGTAAAGGGAGTAAGGATTTCTTTTTATCTGGACAACTGGCTACTCAGAGCGGAATCACAAGCAAAGTGTCTGGAGTCTCTCCAAATGACAATCTCCTTAACTCAACAGTTAGCTGAGATTTGGTTAGGTTTAATATCAGACCTAACACCCTCACAGAATATTATTTATTTGCGGATGAGGATTCACTCATCATTTTTTTGGCTTTTCCAGCCTTGAAATGTATTCTAGACTGCCTAGTAAAAGTGCGTCGCTTCCTAGACTTACGATCATGCTCGGTGAGAGATTGGATGAGTCTCATAGGCACCCTATCATCAATCGAACAGTTTGTGTCTCTGGGAAGACTTCATCTACGTCCTCTGCAGTTTAAGTTTTGGACAAAAGATAAAAGTTTGGAAAAGTGGATGCCGATCCCTTTAGTGATCAGGAATCACTTGGAATGGTGGGACAATGTCAACAAGTTCCAGGAAGGGCTCGATCTGTATCAAAAGAACCCTGACCTAGTGTTGTACTCTGACACCTCGGACATGGGGTGGGGTGCAACTCTCGGGAAGGCCGAAATATCAGGTCTGTGGGCAGAGTCACAGAAGAAATGGCACATAAATCTCAAAGAGCTAGTGGCCATTCATCTATCCCTCATTCATTTCCAGAAGGAAGTCCGAGGAAGGGTGATTCAGATCAACGCAGACAACACCAATGCGTTGGCTTATATCAAGAAGCAGGGAGGCACTCATTCGGTCTTTCTTTACGAGGCTGCAAGAGACCTACTTCTCTGGACGGAAGCGAGAGACATAATTATTATTATTATTATTATTATTACTATCCAAGCTACAACCCTAGTTGGAAAAGCAAGATGCTATAAGCCCAGGGGCTCCAACAGGGAAAAATAGCCCAGTGAGGAAAGGAAATAAGGAAATAAATAAATGAAGAGAACAAATTAACAATAAATCACTCTAAAGAAAAGTAACAACGTCAAAACAGACATGTCACATATAAACTATTAACAATATCAAAAACAAATATGTCATAAATAAACTATAAAAAGACTCATGTCTGCCTGGTCAACAAAAAAGCATTTGCTCCACCTTTGAACTTTTGAAGTTCTACTGATTCAACTACCCGATTAGGAAGATCATTCCACAACTTGGTAACAGCTGGAATAAAACTTCTAGAGTACTGCGTAGTATTGAGCCTCATGATGGAGAAGGCCTGGCTATTAGAATTAACTGCCTGCCTAGTATTACGGACAGGATAGAACTGTCCAGGGAGATCTGAATGTAAAGTATGGTCAGAGTTATGAAAAATCTTATGCAACATGCATAATGAACTAATTGAACGACGGTGCCAGAGATTAATATCTAGATCAGGAATAAGAAATTTAATAGACCGTAAGTTTCTGTCCAACAAATTAAGATGAGAATCAGCAGCTGAAGACCAGACAGGAGAACAATACTCAAAACAAGGTAGAATGAAAGAATTAAAACACTTCTTCAGAATAGATTGATCACTGAAAATTTTGAAAGACTTTCTCAATAAGCCTATTTTTTGTGCAATTGAAGAAGACGCAGACCTTATGTTTCTCAAAAGTAAATTTGCTGTCGAGAATCACACCTAAAATTTTGAAAGTCATATAAATTTAAAGAAACATTATCAATACTGAGATCCGGATGTTGAGGAGCCACCGTCCTTGACCTACTTACAATCATACTTTGAGTTTTGTTAGGATTCAACTTCATGCCTCATAATTTGCACCATGCACTAATTCTAGCTAAATCTCTATTAAGGGATTCACCAACCCCAGATCTATATTCAGGGGATGGAATTGATGCAAAGAGAGTAGCATCATCTGCATATGCAACAAGCTTGTTTTCTAGGTCAAACCACATGTCATGTGTATATAGTATGAAAAGTAATGGGCCAAGAACACTACCCTGTGGAACACCGGATATCATATTCCTATAATCACTATGGTGACCATCAACAACAACTCTTTGAGATCTATTACTTAAGAAATCAATAATAATGCTAAGAAACGACCCATCCACCCACTCCCAACTGTTTCAGTTTGAAAACAAGGGCCTCATGACTAACACGGTCAAAGGCAGCACTAAAATCAAGGCCAATCATACGAACTTCCCGACCACAATCAAGGGATTTCTGTACAGCATTGTAGATTTTAAGAAGGGCATCTCATGCTCCAAGGCCTTTACGAAAACCAAATTGCAAACTAGGGAGTAGATGATTACCTTCAGCAAACCTATTAAGACGTTTTGCCAGAAGACGTTCAAAAACTTTAGATAATATGGGAGTTATGGAAATTGGGCGGTAATCAGTGGGACTTGAGCTACCACAAACACATTTACATAGAGGAGTAACATTACCAATTCTCCAACAAGTGCTAAAAGCTCCTCTTCTTGCTAACTTGCGCAAAATAACAGATAACTTCGGAGCTAAGAAATCTGCTGTCTTTATAAAAAACAAAGGAAAAATACCATTTGGGTCTACACCTCCATAAGCATCAAGGTCCACCAACAGAGCTTTAATCTCACGAGATCGAAAAGCTAAACTATAGTCTATTTTTTATAGCGGTGCATATTTGCACTCGACTCACAGGGGTGCCCTTTTAGCTCGGAATGTTTCCTGATACCTGATTGGTCGGAAGTATTTTTGTCCGAACACCTTCATTGTTCTCGAATGATTACCAAGTAATGTGAATCGAAACTTATTTATTAACCTATATTTCTCCATCATATATATGTTTTGTCAATAAACAATGTGAAAGAATAGATATATTATAAAGACTCGTCTTGGTAAGTCTAGATTTAATAACACAATCCGCCGAAGTCAACAACAGCAGCTTGTTTTCGGATGCACGCTTTGTAATTTTGTAATTTTTCACATATTTTAACACAAATTGGAATAGATTACACTCAGCATAAGTTAAACATGTTATTTTAAACTTTCTTTGAATACCAGAACTTACCAAAAACATGGAATTAATAAAACCCGATATTTGTGAAAATTTATGGGGAGGTAAAAGAACAGCCTGTAGCGGCCTGGCGGAAAAACGATCCCTTCTGACTCGTAGACGCAGTTTGATTTTTTCTTTCGTAATATAGTTCGGCCTACTCCTTTCAGTTTAAATAGTCTTACATTGTTTCTCTTCGTATTATTTTGCTTAGTATTTTCCCACATTGCTGTTCCTCACCGAATATCTATCTATTTTCCCCGATATCCCTTCTTTCATATAGGCCTAAGTGATATCCGCTCTACGATTCCTTATGTTTTGCACCTTACGTCAGTAAGTATGTAAATAATAATAACAACATAAATTATATGCTGTGTAGCAAGTATAACCTATTCTGTAAACCTGATATTAAGCATAGTATTTTTTTTATTCCCGCCTCTAAACTATTTTAATGAGACTAGCACGCGCTTCCCTTCAAGCCATCACTTTCGACAGAGGATAAGAAATAAGGAATCGTAGTGTGGATATCCCATATATGAAAGAATGGATATCGGGGAAAATAGATAGATATTAGGTGAGGAACAGGAATTTGGGAAAATACTAAGCAAAATAATACGAAGAGAAACAATGTAAGACTATTTAAACTGAAAGGAATAGGCCGAACTATATTACGAAAGAAAAAAACAAACTGCGTCTACGAGTCAGAAGGGATCGTTTTTCCGCCAGGCCGCTAAAGGCTGTTCTTTTACCTCCCCATAAATTTTCACAAATATCGGGTTTTATTAATTCCATGTTTTTGTTAAGTTCTGGTATTCAAAGAAAGTTTATAATAACATGTTTAACTTATGCTGAGTGTAATCTTTTCCAATTTGTGTTAAAATATGTGAAAAATTACAAAATTACAAAGCGTGCATCCGAAAACAAGCTGCTGTCGTTGACTTCGGCGGATTGTGTTATTAAATCTAAACTTACCAAGACGAGTCTTTATAATATATTTATTCTTTCACATTGTTTATTGAAAAAACATATATATGATGGAGAAATATAGGTTAATAAATAAGTTTCGATTCACATTACTTGGTAATCATT
Organism: Palaemon carinicauda; assembly: GCF_036898095.1. Lineage (NCBI taxonomy): Eukaryota > Metazoa > Arthropoda > Malacostraca > Decapoda > Palaemonidae > Palaemon > Palaemon carinicauda. The sequence continues at coordinate 5,861,678 of NC_090737.1, forward strand.
CGAGAACAATGAAGGTGTTCGGACAAAAATACTTCCGACCAATCAGGTATCAGGAAACATTCCGAGCTAAAAGGGCATCCCTGTGAGTCAAGTGCAAATATGCACCGCTATAAAAAATAGAGTATACTGTAGTTAGTTTAGCCTCAGGAAAACAGGAATGAGGAAGTTCAAGTTTTTCATTACTCTGTTTACTGTCAAAAACATCAGCCAAAAGGGTTGCCTTTCCCTTAGGACAGTGAGTGACTGAGCCATCTGGTTTAAGTAAAGGAGAAACTGTTGCATCTACACCAAAGAGTGCAGATTTAAGGGTAGACCACCATTTATGTTCCTGAGTTGTACCAGAAAGTGTTTCTTTTATGGTTAAATTGTACTCCTTTTCAGTTGAGGCATAAACACTCTGAGCAAAAGCTCGAAGCTGAGTATAGTTGTTCCAGGTCAAATCTGATCTGTTTCCCTTCCAAAGGTGATAGGCCTCCTGCTTCTCCAAATAAGCACGTCTGCAATCATCATTGAACCACGGTTTGTCCTTCACTCGGTACCTTAGCACACGAGAAGGGACACGCCTATCAATTATGTTGACTAGTCTCATTCAAAGGGACAACAGGATCTACACTATTATATAATTGTGACCAATTCAAGCACAAAAGATCATGCAAAATCCCATTCCAGTCTGCTTGGGATTTCAAATAAATTTTACAAGAATATGATATATCAGGAACCGGCTGCTCAGTCTTCACTAATAATGAAATCAAGGCATGATCAGATGTCCCGACTGGAGAACCAACCTTTTAGTTATAACGCCAGGGGAGTCGGTGTATACAAGGTCCAAGCAATTACCAGACCTGTGAATAGCTTAATTTATGATTTGCTCACAGCCTGATTCAGAGGCAAAGTCTAAAGCTCTTAAGCCATGGCGATCGGTAGGAGAGATAGAACTTAACCACTCCCTATGGTGAGCATTAAAATCACCAACAAAGACAAAAGAAGCCTTTCTATTATCTTCTTGTATCTTAGCCATAATGGTAAGAAGACAATCGAAGATAGAATCATCCATGTCTGGATTCCGGTAGATCGAACACAAATAAAAGTTGTTATGCCTGCCACAAACTTTTATTACCTGAATCTCATGACATCCACATTGATAGCAGGACTTATGAGAAGCAGGGTACTCGGTCCTAATATACACCGCCATTCCCCTGGCCCTAGGGATGGCATCACGTTAACCCTGATTACTCGCTTCATAGAGGGGGAGAAGAACGTCAGGGCGGATCTGCTCAGCAGAAAGAAGCAAGTTCTATCCACACAGTGGACCCTACATCACGAGGTGTGCATTAACCTTTGGATGTTGTGGGGTCAACCCTCAATAGACCTCTTCGCCACACAAATGACAAAGAGGTTACCGGTATTTTGCTCTCCAGTCCCAGACCAGGAAGCAGCCGCAGTGGACGCTTTTCTTCTGAACTGGGAGGATCTAGACGTGTACGCTTTTCCTCCATTCAAGATCCTAGACAGAGTCCTTAAGAAATTCAGGGAATCAACCAACGTCCGCATGACTCTGATAGCCCCATTTTGGCCCATGAGACCTTGGTTTGCAGAGATGATGGAGTGGATTGTAGATATCCCCAGAATATTACCAGATCAGAGAGATCTACTCAAACAGCCTCACTTAGAGAGGTACCAACAAAATTTCCTCACTCTCAATCTGACTGCCTTTCAACTATCGAAAAACTAGAGCGAAATGTTTTTCAAGGGAGGCTGCTTGAGCTATCGCCAGAGCTAGAAGGACATCCACTATCAGGGTTTACCAATCCAAGTGGGACATATTTAGAGGATGGTGCAGGAGTAACAAGCTTTCCTTCACCAGTACCTCTATAGCCAATATAGCAGATTTTCTATTGTATCTGCATACTAAAGAGAAGCTAGCTGTGCCGACCATCAAGGGTTACCGCAGCATGCTAGCTTCCATCTTCCGTCACTGTAACATTGACGTGTCAAATAATAAGGATCTATCTGACCTCATTAGATCTTCCGAGACGACTAAGAGGAAGGACAATCCAACCCCCTCTTGGAACTTGGATGTAGTTCTGGCCTTTTTAACCTCAAGTAGGTTTGAACCCTTGGACAAGGCTTCTTGGAAGGACCTTACCAAAAAGACTGTTCCTGGTTGCTTTGGCTACAGCAAAAAGGGTAGGGGAGTTACAAGCCATCACCAAGAAGGTGGGCTTTAATGGAGACAATGCTATTTGCTTCCTCCAGCTGAGTTTTCTCGCGAAAAACGAGAATCCTTCTCGACCTTGGCCTAGAACTTTTAACATCCCAGGTCTATCTCACTTAGTTGGGCGAGAAAAGGAGAGAGGTCTTTGTCCAGTAAGAGCTCTTAAATTCTATCTGCTCGAGTCCAAAAACCTGAGAGGTCAATCAGACAATCTCTGGTGTTCTGTTAAAAAACCCTCTTTACCGTTATCTAAGAATGCTCTAGCTTTCTTTATCAAGGACTTGATAAGAGAAGCTCACCAGAATTGTGAAGAAAGGATTTTCCCAATTCTCAAGGTGAAACCCCATGAGATTAGAGCTATTGCAACATCTATGGCTTACATATAATAAATCTATGAAGTCCATTTTAGAGGCCACGTTTTGGCGAAGTAAATCAGTCTTCGCAGACTACTATCTCAAAGATGTACAAACCCAGTATGAGGATTGCTGTTCTCTGGGTCCGTACATTACCTCCGGCGTCGTAGTTAGAGAAGGGTCTACTGACTCTTCCCTATAATCTATTATATACCCTTGCCTCTTATCTTGAATTTGTGTTCACAGGTTGCCTGTGAAGGTTGTCGCAACCTTCCACAGTCTGGGATGCAAGTCAAGTTAGTTTATTTTAAGTGTGTTTTTAACTTTGGAGTCGGTGGTCAGATTCAGTATCCTTGGCTATGCCAGGTTTGCAAGGGTGGAGGTCTAGCCACGCGAAGGTCGAGGACTTTGTGGCAGCCCCACAGAGACTTTTACAGCCCCCTGAGTGGATCGCTGAGTCTCTTAAGGAATGCAGGCGAAATGAGGCAGAGTAATTATGAAGCCAGCTTCCTTATCAGGTAAGAACCAGATTGTTAGTACTACTAATTGTAGATATTAATAATTATATGAATTTCCCAATGGGATGAGGTTTTCGACCCACCACCAATGGTGTGAATCAGCTATATATATGTAACTACCAGGGAAGTTACATATTTAAAAATGGTATTTTTATTATAAAATAAATTTTTAAATATACTTACCTGGTAGTTACATATATAAAAGGGCCCTCCCTCCTCCCCTCTGAAAACAGAGACATGGAATTTCTGAAGAATGTTGGGAATGGTTCTGATAACCTATGAGAGATGGCGCTCATGTATGACCACCTACTGTCATGGCGGCAGTCGCCGCGAATTTGAATTTTCTGTCGTGCCGCGCCGAAACGCGTGATTTAAGCTATATATATGTAACTACCAGGTAAGTGTATTTAAAAATTTATTTTATAATAAAAATACCATACTATGTTATACGATGCTGTGTGTTTAATAATTTGCATTTACGGGTTAGTTCGTTATTCTTTTTGTTTATGTTAAACTAAAGTTTTTTTTGTAATAAACATATTTTTAAAAGAAATTAGTTTCCTTTCTGCAATATTTATCATTTTCTTGTATGTGAACCTTTTATGAAGGGAACGGTCTACTTTACCCTAGTGAATTAAGCCATGAGCTTTAATTATAAAATTTACGTAATGGTAATCAACAAATGAAGCAAGCATTTAAGACATGTAGTTGGGAATTTGCAGAGCACTCACACACACACACAAAAGAAAGTGTGTGTGTGTGTGTGTGTGTGTCCTAATACAGTATTTCGATAATTAAAAAAAGAAAGAGAACTTTGGAACCTAGGTAAATGACTAGCAGGATTGATTATAAATTAAGTACCAAAGAAGATCAAAAATTAATATTTGAGAGGAACAATATAACAATCTCAGCACAACAGTAGGAAAAAGGGTGAATGAAGTATACGATGAAAGATGGACATACTGCAAAAGTGGATAACTAAGAAAACCACAAAGGTGGAGATATGAAATTGAAAAAAAAAAAAAAATCATGAATAATGGAGTGGTAGAGGCAGGTCACTTTGGCAATCTACTTAAAGGGAATGAATAAATACTAAAAGCAAGCATGTTAGAGAGACCTTTATAGAAAGCAATCTGAAGAACCAGTCCCTAAACAAGCAAAATAGAATACCCATGTATGTAAAAACATGATTAAGAAAGATATGGGACTCAAAATATATGAAAAAAAGAGTACAGTGAGACAATGAAAAAGCAAGAATGAACTACTGCACAACATAAAATGTTCAGAAGAATGAATTGTTGGAACATGCATTGTTCATATAGGGGATAGTAAAGAGAGTTAAAACCAACCATTATTAATCAGCCTTCAAAATACACATAAAAAAGAAGTCTTTAGAATGGGCAACTAGAGAAGAAACATGGAAAAAAGGTTACTTATATTACTATATTGAGAAGGTATTCGACAGAGCAAAAAAAAAAAAAAATGTTAAATGGGTATTACAAAATAAAGTATCAGAAAAACTCCTCAATCCATTGATCCTACTATATCATAGGACAAGATACCGAAGGAGGTCTGTGACAGGTAGAGTGAAAAATGCTGGTGTCCATCAACTATCAACTCGAAATTCTTCATTGTTTATCCTAGCCATTGAGGAAACCACAAAGAACTGCAGAAAGCTGACCCTTGAGAGCCAATATACTGTATGTGGAAGACCCTGTGTTAAAAGCAAAGTCAAAGAAATACAGTATGTAATTCAAAGATCAGAATATGGAAGTTTAAAATAAAAATCAAATAAATATACAATTCAAAGATTTAAAAGATGGAAATTTTAAGTACAGAAGGTACGATAAAAAAATCCATGTAAAATAAAAATTGTAATAATGTTAAGGGATGCAAATAAAAAGCCCAACGATAAAAGTAGCCATGTGGATGCCTCCACCGGTTGTTTAACCCACCAAAACGATTTCAACAACTTCCCTATTAAAGGACCAGTTTGTATATCATGTAGGAACATATAAATGAAATATTGTACAGTAATGGACTTCTGATAGATGAAATATATAAGTGCAAATGTAGAAGAGATGGAGAAGCACTTTATGGCGGAAAGATAAGTTGGTAGTAGTGAAATTATTGTGTTACGTTTGGACACACTGGATTTGGAAGCAGACATCGAGAGGACAGGGAGAAAGAACAGGAAAAGCAGGGTTAAAGTGTCAAGAGATTGCTAGACTTCTGGTAAATAAAAGCACCTCACTGGTAGATAGAGCATAAATGCAAACTTGAGCAATATCAACAAGGAGTTTTTGAACAATAGGCACATTACATTAAAAAAATACTGATTATAGTATAGATATCACTTCTCTTGAAAACATAAATAATCTACTGTAGTTGAAAAAAATTATTCTATTCAGAAAAGTGTAACATCTATTAACCCTTTTACCCCCAATGGACGTACTGGTATGTTTCACAAAACTCATCCCTTTACCCCCATGGACGTACTGGTACGTCCTTGCAAAAAACTGCTATTTAAATTTTTTTTTTGCATATTTTTGATAATTTTATGAGAAACTTCGGGCATTTTCCAAAAGAATGAGACCAACCTGGCCTCTCTATGACAAAAATTAAGGTTGTCAGAGCAATTTAAAAAAAAAATTTATTGCAAAATGTGCTTAAAAAAAAAAAATGCCTGGGGGTTAAGGGTTGGAAAGTTCCAAATAGCCTGGGGGTAAAAGAGTTAAAACTAGTGAAGAAATGCCGAAGAACTTACTCCTCCCACTGCTGTATAAACCTTCTCCTTTTCATCGCACGGTCCAGTACGCTCGTGCAACCCAATTGAAACTTCATTTTCAGGTGATCCAAATACAGCCATGCACCAATATAAACCATAATGGAGAATCATGTTTATGACGATAATACTAACGGACCAATGAGACTTCTCACCTGTTAGAATAGATACTACATTAGTTTCATGAAATGGATCACAAGTAGTTTAAATTACTTATAGTTATTATTCTTATTAGTTAAGCTACAACCCTAGTTGGAAAAGCAAGATCCAATCAGTTGAAGGTCTCCAATAGGGAAAAATAGCCCAGTGAGGAAAGGAAATGAATAAACAATGAGAAAAAATTCACAATAAAATATTATTTAAAAAGTAACATCATCAAAACAGATATATCATGTATAAACTATAAAAATACTTATGTCAGCCTGTTTAACATGAAAACATTTGCTGCAACTTAGAACTGTAATGTTCATTCCTATAATTTGAATTTTTTTAAAAGGAGGAAAGGACTGTTATGAACAGAAAAAAGTTAAGGTAGCAAATGAAATTGTTGTCCTGTATAACCTAAACTCAAGGTTGTAGCCATCACACATTTCTATTTCTTCTCTTCATTAATCAAGAAATCTGGATACTTTATATCATTGATGTCTCATTTTCACTCAGCATTTTCTAAAATGACTTACCCATTTGTCTGCGAGAGGAATATATCTGTACTCTATCAGCAGTCCAGACAATCATCAAATAAATAACAACAATGATAATGACGCAGTTTTCTGTATGAAGGCCGTATGTGTCATGAAGAGGATGGTACAAGAAAAGGAACTGTATAACGCCACCAGGCATTCCACTTAACCCTGCTAACAATGCACAAAGCAGTTCTTTTCCAGTGCTGCAAAGGAAAACAAATATTTACAAAAACGATACTATTATACTTTTTTATTCAAAATTCCTAATACAGGAAAATAACTAGAAAATATCAAGCATATGGCTTAAAATAAAAGAAAAAATCTTTTCCCGTGCTGCAAAGGGAAAAAGATTTACAAAAACAATACTACAGTATTATACTTTATGTAAATTCATAATACAGGAAAATAACTAAAAAATATCAAGCATATGACGTAAACTAAACGAAAATAAAAGTTTTAGTCTTGTATACAAGCTGTCAACTAAAATATGATTAATGCTAATGCAATGAATGGTTGTAAACTAAAATTCTTTGACACACTGTTACTTAAAAATGTAACCAAACTAGAATCGTATTTTAACCTCGAGACTAGTGTAAAAAGAATCCTCTGTAGCACACTATACCGAGGACTAGATATTTTCTGCAGCATAATTTCGTGTCCAAATCAATGCTGATTTACTGTATGTCTTTTAGTTTACTTTGCAAGTTTTTCTATCAACTAATCCTCAAATCTCTATAGCACTGGATGGCCCAAAATTTAACATTTAAGGTCAAATACTTCTGGATAAACCTATGAATTCTTTAAACGTGAATTGGTGTTATAGGAAATAAGGTCATCAAATGCTTGGAGTTTGAGCAGGAAAAATCACAGTTTTAGATCAATCTATTTTTCATAGCTATAAAAACCTGAATCTTTCGAGTATGTTTTCAACACAAGATGGGTGTCTTGTCTGTTTAACGAAGCAGTTAAGCAACAGGTGGAAGCGAGGATGAAGACTACCGCCCCAACATCTGTCTAAAGCTCTTCACGTATGACCTTTTGGCTCAGGACTGAGAGGGGGGCTTAAGGAGGGAAGTTTAACCTAAAGGACTTAGATTTGTATAATTAGGAAAAACACAAATTACTTAAAAAATTTGCAATTTGTTCCTATGCAAAATACAAACCATTGTCCTTTAAGTGGGACTTTGGCCTGGGCCAAAGCACTGGGCCGTGGCTCCCTGATTCCTTCCTAAGAGAAGTGGTGTCCTTACGATTACACCGGATTGAACTTCGACTTCTTCCTCAACACTTCTTAGAGAAATTGAAGTTGGAAGTCAAAGAAGATAACAAGGTAAAGGAGTTGGAGGAGGAAGAAGAATCCGCATGTTTCTTCCTCCTTCCAACCCTCACCCCAGGCTCTGCAAGCAGAATTATTAAAATCTAAGAGACCAAAGACAACAAAGCTCCCCAAAGAAGATGAACAATGCTGCCGGGTAGGGGTAAGAACACTTACAAGGCAGCAGAAGCTCCGGATCCCCCAGACACAGGGGTTGGGGTGAAGGTACAGATGGGATGACAAAGGGGTGACCAGGTCAAAGATGATGTACAGAGAGACCCCCTCCCAACCACACCCACCATGACAACAAGTCCTTTTGGCTATGATATGCTCTATGCTTAGGGAGGGAGAACCACTGCAGACATCTCTGGAGTCACTGACACCAGGGACATACTGATCGTGCCCTTCACTAATATTGTTACCAATGGAAACAGACACTGACACTGGGGAGCCTACCTTAAAGATCTAAGGAGGCCTAAACCTTCTGTAGGTCACACTCGTTGTCAGCAGTATGCAAAAATGAAGAGCCTCCGAACTCTGGTACAGTGCAGAAAAAACAGGGGAAACCCTGCACTTGACAAGCCCATCGAGGTAGCTCCGAGGGTTCCTTGCTTCTGATGCGTACTCTCTAGGGACCTAGCCAGGGACATAAAGGAGTGGCTGTAGCAGAAGCACCAAATGAATGGAAAGAAAAAGCAAAGTTCTCTTCCTCAAAGCAAACGCCTGACTTTGCATAGGAGGCTATGACCTACACATGGTACACGGGGATGATTGCGAACAATTGTCCTGTAGCAAGAAGCAGAGTGTATGTGGATCTACAGCTGTTTTAACCAAAATGGATATAAATTCCATCCTCATATGTAAGAGCCTCTTGCTTCACAATCATGGCAATGAACAACCAGCATCCACTTCCTGGAAGAAAATGAACATAAAAAGATTGATTAAGGGCGCAACAGTATGTCTGTACTTGTTGCAGCCAAAAGCACAAGTAGAGAGCTTTTGACAGTTTGAGGGGGGGGGGGTTTCCTTGCCCCTGCTCCTAACTGATGCTTAATCATCTTGTTAAACAATCCAAAGACCACCTAGCTAACGCTGTGAACATATTCCCTACTTACAGGACGAAGGTTCATATTTCACGTCGGAACAACTATTAATTTTTCAAAAGTAGGAAACAAAAAAAATTGACAACAATGTAGAATGAAAGAATGAACAGTAATCCTGCAAATATATTTAGCAGGCAAATAAGAAGTTACTGTCAATACTGAATGGAATGTGATAATATCTGTAGAAGGTATAGCAGGAGGCTGGAACACATGCAAAAAAAAAAAATCAATAAGTAATAAGCCAACAGGAAGCAAGCATGACACTTCCTGTACCTGTAAGAAATCCAATTCATTCACTCGTAATGAAACAGAAAGCAAGATGATACATAAAACTAGGATGAAAAGAACTGACAGAAATGAGTCAAAATAAATTAAGTGAAATTAGTACAGTATTATTATTATTATTACTTGCTAAGTTACAAACCTATTTGGAAAAGCAAGATGCTATAAGCCCAAGGGCTCCCACAGGGAAAGTAATGCAGCAGAAAAAAATCACCCCAATGTTCATGATCCTCAGACACATAACAGAATGAGGCAATAAATACTATTTACCAATGGATTAAAGGTGCACTTAAAAAACTGTCTCTTTGGCTTCTTCTATCCACAAGACTTATGAATATATGTCTGAGGACATTTGGACTGCAAATGAAGGCTCTATGATTGATGGGTTTGAAACGAATGATTCATAATACAATCAGATCTTACCATTTGTGGGATTTAGGTAACAGAAACACCAGTGATGACTAAAAACACACTAATAGACGCTTCACTATGGACACTCCAAGAACTTCTATTGCCTTATTCAACTTTGACGACTAAAGGGAAGTCATCATGCGAAGAAACAACTCCAAAAAGTAGAGAAAAGGCACTCTTGACAAAGAAACGAACATGTAGGTAAGCTGCCAAAATTAAAATAAGTTTATCACGGATGAGTAGTACTGTACTATGAAGGGAGAGGATATGTAACAGCTCCTCACCTCTCCTCCTCCTTAGATTCTTAGACTGGGTTAAGTCTGTTTGGGGTGCAGATATCTATGGTTATCTACGGATACGTCCCTGATTATAAACGATATCTTAGGATAGTCGTTCCGTGGGTTAGAACCCTGTGATACCTCACGGTAATTCTCTTGTAATATCACTCACAGAAATATTATACACTAGGAAGCTGCCTAAAAGAACTTCCATCAGGACGACATGGCTCGAGCCCAAAAAAAGATTTTTCCTACGTCAAAATCCGTTATATTAAAATAAAAACTTTTATATCTTAGCCTTGAGAGAAACAACAAAGGTAATACATAATATCCATTATTATACACCACAAAATTCAGCAAAGTACAATATTCAGTAATAGAAATGACAAAAAAGGGATTTTGACGTACGAAAAATCTATTTCTGGGCTCTGACCTGTGCCGCCCAGTGAAATGCTCCTTTTACATCATTTCTAAGGTAATAGTAAATCTATTCTTACAATAGTTTCGAAATTTACTTGAACAGTACAAAAGTAGCAGGCTCAACTTATTCTCTACTGTTACATAACTTAATATGCTAACTAAGACACTGGGCGGGGGCAAGCCAGCCTCAACTTGGTGCCGGTCCCAAGCCAGGGTTACTGGGGAGGGTTTGGCAGCAGGAAAGGCATCTGGCCATGAAAAATTAGCCAAAACCAATATGGCCAGTAGATTGTGGTGATGAAGTGTGGGACAGAGGTAGATGGAGAAAGCTGGCCAGAAACATGAACCCCACATAGAAGTGGGAAAAGATGCAGACAAAGAAGAAGACATAACTTAGTATGCTGTGTAACTCATATACCTTGATGCTTTTTGTTTTTGTTTTTTCAGTTACATACAATGCCTGTGATTGTACCTTAACTTAAAAGACATGACAGCATTTTTATATAAGACCAAATACAGAACAGCATACTGTACTATATAATAAAAATTGGAGAGAGAAATTTGAGCACAAGAATGTTATGAGTGAATTTTCAAGGCATTGCAAAATTTTATAAAGGCTTTGTCTTTTATATCAAGGCCTCTTCTGTATTTGGTGTTATATTACTGTGAGTAAATCCCAATTTCATGAATAGCAAACATGAGAATGGTAAGATCTCACTGTATGCTTCAGCCTTAAAGATATGCCACTCAAATTAAGAAAAAAAAAAAAATTACGTTACCTTGATACATATTCTTTATCATCACTTCCGGTAATTGTGCGTCGCCAAAAATGAATAGCAAATGTAAAAGCAGTGCCAAAGGCAAGATGAAAATAATATGAATTCCAAGGGACCCAATAATGGCGATCATAAATGTTGGGGTCAGTGTCATGCCATGTCCAATGAACAAACTTTACGCACATAATGTCATATGGCAAATCTATAAGTACTTCCATAAGTCCAGCTGTAAAAAAGGATTAAAATATATAAAGAAACTTTGTAATTCACCTAACTTATAGCTCCTTGCCTTACTCTTAATGCTCTAATCCACACGAGAGATTAAATCGTGCGGATGGGAAATTATCTTTTAAAAATTTAAATAATCTAATAACCCAGATACTGTATTTGGTAGATATAGGACACATTTATACGAAATGTAAATTCTACAGTATATAAATCACATGTAGCATAACTAAATGATAGCAAAGCATAAAAGTAAAAGGAATATAATGCAGAATTCCCAAAAAATTAAAAAGAATTTTATGAACCAAATTTCCTATGCTTCAATACATTTACACTTCCCTTTAGTAAATAGAGTTAATTGAAGTTATAGCAGACTAACAAGAACAATTATTTGTAGCAAAAAACTTTTGTCTGCAAACCCATCATTCATGTCCCAATTATTTTGAAGATCACAAGTTTGAGTTTGTCTCACTGAAAAATTTCTTATTTCTAAACAGTGCTCACCTGATGTTCATATTGCTTCATCTCTAAGAGAGTTTAAAATGTTAAAATTTTCCCATTTTCTTATGCTTCAATAAATACATGTCCTTACCAGAGGAACAGAACCCTCTAGCAGTAAGTTGCAGCATCAAGTAGTCTTGTCTTCAGTTATATTTGTAGAGTGGCCACGATCACACGCTCTCAGATTAATGTTCACATAAATACTGTGTTTTAAGATGTTTTCCATTATATTAATTAGCAATTATTGCCTGGAATGTTCACGGAAATTAATCTGAATTTTCTTTGTGTACAGTAGGCCCCCGCCATCAACATTAATCCATTCCGGAGTTGGTATCGTATGGTGAAAATGTCGTATGGCGGGCAATAGAATAGCTAATACGTCCAAAACCCCAGGTAAAAACCTTGAAAATTAGTACGTAACAAAATAGTATGGTAAGCACTATACTACAGTCGTCGTCGGCGCCCACTCGTGTCCGAGTATTGGGTTCTGTCGTTAGCCATCAGCCTCCTATCTGTGGGGTGGGTGCTTATGTCTGATGTGGCTGTTAAGTCCTAGTCTGTGGTGGAAGAGTCGCGGACAGCATTCACAAGGGAGGGTAGGTGGTGGGCGGGGCTGTTCTAATCGCTCTCTCCTTCTTCTCCTCCTAGCCTCCTCATTTTGTCTCCTCCTCTCCTCGAAGTCCACAGTACCATGATGTACTGTACTCCTCCAGGTTTTCCTGTCCCTGGCTGTTTCTTCCCATGAGGAAGGATCGATGTCAGTTAGAGCCAGGGTGCGCTTTAGTTGATCTTTATAGCGCATTTTCGGGGCTCCTCGTGGTCTGATGCCCTGGGTCAGTTCTCCGTAGAATATTTTCTTTGGGAGCCTAGATGGATCCATCCTATGCACGTGTCCTATCCAGCGGAGGCGGTGGTGGATGATGGTGGCCTCCACGCTGGTCAGCGAGGCACGTTCTAAGACTTCAATGTTGGTGGTGTGGCTCTCCCAGGGGATTTTCAAGATCTGCCAGTTTCATTTGTTGGAAGTGTTCTAGGTTTTTAAGATCGTTTTTATATAGCGTCCATATTTCACATGCATACAGGAGCGTGGAGAGGACTACTGCCTTGAACACCATTATTTTGGAGGTCATTGTCAGTGCGTGGTTGTTAAAAACGCGGCAGTTGAGTCGGCCAAAGGCGGAGTGGGCTGCCCTGATCCTGTTCTCCACGTCCTTTTTGCTTGTGGGAGCTGATGCTAGGATGCTCCCTAGGTAGGAGAACTGGTCCACCTGTTCTAACGGCTGGTCATTCACTGTGGTATTGAAGTTGGGGAGCATCAGTCCTGGTGGATGTTGGACGAGGGTCTTGGTTTTGTCTGTGTTGACTTGCATCACAAAACGTTCGTAGGCAGAGTTGTATGCATCAGCTAACGACAGCAGGTCCTCTGCCGTCTGACCTGGGGTGGCATTGTTGTCAGCATACTGCAGTTCTCGCACTGCACACAAGGTGGTCTTGGTTCTGGCGCGGAGTCTAGCGAGGTTGAAAGCGCCTCCATCCATGCGGAAACGTAGGTCGACTGAGGGTGTGTCTGGGGGAATCTCGTTGAGCATTGCTGCGGTGTATAGCGAGAAACACGTTGGGGCCAAAACACAGCCCTGCTTCAGGCCGCCGTTGATGGGGAATGGGTCTGAAAGAGAGTTCTGGTGGCAGACTCTCCCAACCATTCCGTCATGGAGGGCACGCACCAGCTTGACAAAATCGGGTGGGCAGCCTTTTGAGGACAGCCCACATGGCAGGTCGAGGTACTTTGTCGAAGGCCTTTTTCAAATCCCAGAAGATGAACATTATGGGCTGTTGTTGTTCGAGGCTCTTCTCTTGTAGTTGTCGCGCACAGAAGATCATGCCTATGGTCCCGCGGGAAGGTCGAAAGCCGCACTGGGATTCTGGCAGGACGTCTTCTGCGAGAATAAGGAGGCGGTCAAGGAGAATCCAAGCGAAAATCTTACTCGCGATGCTTAGTAGTGATATTCCCCGGTAGTTGTTACAGTTCTCCCTGTCTCCCTTCTTGAAGATGGTAGTGATGTTTGCATCGCGGAAGTCACTGGGGGGGTCTTGGTCTCCCTTATTTTCAGTATAAGGAGCATCAAACGGTTCCTCAAGCCGGGGCCACCGTGAGTGAGGAGCTCCAGCGGGATGTTGTCTGGCCCTGGGGCTTTGCCGGGCTTCATGCGCTGCAGGGCCTTGTTGAAGTCATGGATGGAGGGTGGTAGTGCCATCCAGTGACGGACGGGATGCTGCGGGGTCATTCGCAGGAGATCGTCTGGGGTGTCTGCTTGGTCATTGAGGAGGTTCTCAAAGTGAGACCTCCACCTGGCCAGGATGCCCTCGCTGTCGGTGATGGTCGTGGCCCCATCCGCGTCCTTCAGGCTGCCCACTGATGACCGTGTGGGACCGAATAACGTGTGGGACCGAATATTTCCTTTGTTGCTGCATAGAAGCTGCACAGGTCACGTTGGTCAGCGAAACTGTATTTCTGCAGCTTTTCTTTGCCACCAGGTGTTCTGGGCTTCACGGATCCCTCTTTGGCAACCAGCTTCAGCCACCTTATGAGCACATTTGTTAGCTGCTGTTGGTTGGTTTTCTAAAGTCAGGCGTGCTTGTCGTTTGGTTTCAATGAGAAGAGAGATGGTAGCATCATTCTCATCAAACCAATCCTGCCGTTTCTTGGTGGTGTAGCCTAGTGTTTCCTCCGCGGCACTAGCCATGGCGTTTCTGAGGGTGGTCCAGTGGTGCTCAACAGTGGCCTGACCCACGGGGTCTGCGAGGTATTGTTCGCAGGCCTCCTTGTAGTTCTGTGCCACCTGTGGGTTGCGGAGCTTACTACAATCAAAGCGTTGGTGTGGTACGCTGTCAGGTGCCCTTCTGGGTGGTCGTAGGGTCGTCACGGAGAGTCGGGAGATGAGGAGTCTGTGGTCCGTCCAGCAGTCGTCCGCTCCGGGCATGGATCGGGTGATGCGGACGTCTCCTCGGTCTCTGGCTCTGGTCAGGACGTAGTCCAGGGTGTGCCAGTGTTTAGACCTTGGGTGTCTCCATGTGGTCTTTTGTCGCTTTGGTAACTGGAAGATGGTGTTGGTTACCACAAGTTGGTGTTCTGCACACAGACCCAGTAGGAGTTGGCCATTGGCGTTGCAATTTCCAATGCCATGGCGGCCGATAATTCCCTCCCACAGGCGATGGTCTTTGCCTACTCGGGCATTAAAGTCGCCAAGCACAACGAGCTTGTCATTGGCGGGCACTGCCTGGATGGTGCGGTCGAGCTGGGTGTAGAGGGAAGCTTTGTTATCATCGGTTGAGGTCATAGTCGGGGCGTAGACAGAGATCAGGGTGAGGTGTCTGTCCCGCGTGATGAGGATGCGGACAGTCATCAGGCACTCACTGATGGCCTTGGGAGCGAGGTTGTGCTGCTGCACTAGCTGGGAACGGATGGCGAAGCCAACACCGTGGATGCGAGGCTCCTCTAGGGCCTTGCCTTTCCAGAAGATGGTGTAGCCTGTTCCAGCTTCCCTGATGTTGCCCTCTTCGGGTAGTCTGGTCTCGCTAAGAGCCGCCACATCAACATTGAAGCGGGCTAACTCCTTGCAGACGAGGGCTGTACGTCGTTCCGGGCTGTTGGTGTTCGTCACGTCTTGGAGGGTGCAGATGTTCCACGCATCTAAGGTTAATATTTTTTCCTTGTTGTTTCGACCGCATTAGTGGGATGCCCGCCAGCCGCGGTGAGCTGACCAGACGGGTTTGCCGTGTCCGATGTTTACCCCACCTTTTCTAGGGGCCTTCCCATGTGGGGAGGGCTGCGGTGTCCTCAATAGGCCAGCCCAGTCACGGGTCCAGCTGCCGAACTCTGGTGTCACGGCACCGTCACCAGAGAGCGACTGAATCTTGGACTCGCCGCCTGAGTGGAGTTGTGGGCTAAGGGCTTCCAGCTATCCAGGCCTGCCCCCTTCACCCACGGTGCTGTCGCCTCAGGACTTGCTAGTGGTGATGATGATGATGATGGTGAGAAAGAGATGAAGAAGGGTGGAGGAAACGACAGAATGCCAGTAGCTCGGTATATTGTTTTGGGTGGTCGTGGCTTTGCAACGGCCACGCACACACACTTGGCCCACATCGTTTTCACCGCGGCTCAAGATATATGAGACAGGTGGCTTCTCCGATGTTGGTTGCATCGGGCTGCCGGGTTCTTGTTATGTCAAGGCCCGCCTTGTTGCCTGCCCGACAGGCATTGCCCTCTTCCGCCGGCGCTGGGAAGCTCTGCCGTTGGGGTCTTGTTTGGTTTGATTTTGGAGTTTTCCTTCTCCTAGCCTTTGCCTATCTTAAAATAAAGGAGAAGGCCTATAGGGGTCCAGTCTTGGTCTGGTCTCTCAGAACTGGCCTTAGCGGTATGGTTGAGCCTGCCAGGGTGGATAAATTACCCCACCGCCATTGCCCAGCCCATCATTGGGACACTCAAGCCCCTCTACTGCAGCAAAGTGCTGGACCATCAGTATACTTATATATAATATACATATACTGTACAGTATATTATTAAATAACATTACAGGTATAAATAAAAATTATATACTGTACTGTACTGTACTGTAAAGGAAAAATTAAATTTTATTTACCTTTGGAGTGACGTGACTTGAGCTGGTAGTGGGTGGAGGCAGAGGGGGGAGGAGATGGTAGATATAAAAACATATCAATGCTAATTATGTTATGTACACTTAATAAATTTTTTCTTACTATTAAACACTTAAAATTAAAAATGCTTCTTTTTATTATTTTTGTCTTTTGAAATTTTTTTTTTATTTTTTTTTTTAGAACTTAAAAAATTACTCTTTTAGTTTTTTTTAATAGAATCACTATTATCATCTTTGCTTTGTGACACTTCTCTTTTGGAGAAATATCTATCCAAAGAAGCCTGTTTCTGACGATTCCTCAACATACAGTGGTACCTCTACATACGAATGTCCCAACATACGAATTTTCCAACATACTAAGTAAAATTCGACCAAATTTCTGCCTCGACATCCGAAGTGTTGCTCCAACATATGAAGTAAACATTACGCCATTGAGCGTCGAGTGCTCAGTTCTCTGTTCTTGTGTGTATCGTGTGGTTGTCCTCTGTTTGGTCTGTTATTAACAGTGCTTATTTTCTTCCTTTTCTCACATTTCCTTTTTGATTTTACCTATAATCATGGTGCCTAAGAAGCTAAGTTTCAGTACAGGAAGAAGGCAATTCTTTCATTAGAATTGAAGCAAGAAATTATAGAAAAACATGAGAGCAGTGTGCATGTGAGTGATACTGAATGGCTAAACAATATGGCCAGAATAGGCCTATGATCTCGAGGATCATCAAGCTGAAGGCAGCCATTAAAGCAAATAACCATCGAAGGGGATCACCATTATTACAAGACATCATAGCAATACCCTGGAAGAGATAGAACGCCTTTTGTTGATAGGGACAAAGGACAAAGAGATTGTTGGCAACGATCATTTGTGAGAAGGGCCAGCGTGATGAACAGAAAGAAAAAAGTGAAGCAAAGAAAACCAAGATAGCATTAGCAAGCTCTTTTAAATAAGACTTCTCTCTTTTTCTGTTTCTCTATAAACATAGCATTAACATGTTCTTTAAATAAAATCTCTCTCTCTCTCTCTCTCTCTCTCTCTCTCTCTCTCTCTCTCGTTCTTCTTCGCTGTTATAGTGTTAGATACGTCTATTATTTTTTTTTCCGAGAGAGAGAGATTAAACAAAAATGTGTTTAGAGTACATATGATTTTTAACAGCGTCAACGAGTTGAAAAACAATTAAATGTAACTAAGAAAGTAATAACAGCTAATCTGAATTCCTTTATTAACTAAAACAAATATTGATACAAACACACTCGTGTGCGTATGCACAAACACACACACACAGGTGCAAGAATTGCTACGCAGTAAGAGAGACGGTCGGGGAGGAGGTAGAGATGGTGACTGCGATAACATACCATACTCACTGAAAGTGATGAAAATAAAAAATCAAAAGAAAAAAAAAATGTAAAAAATATGAAATATAAAAATAAAAAAAATAAATAAGCTAAGTTAGATTAAAATTTCCGTAGTGTAAGTTACGGTATGTTATCGCAGTCACCATCTCTACCTCCTCGCCAATCATGTCTCCTCGTGCGTGTGTGTGTGTGTGTTTGCGCATACGCACACGAGTGTGTTTGTACCAATATTTGTTTTAGTTAATAAAGGAATTCATATTCACTGATATTGTTTTTTTAGTTACATTTAACTGTCTTTCAACTTGTTAACGCTGTTAAAAATCATATGTACACAACACATTTTTGTTTAATCTCTCTCTCTCTCTCTCTCTCTCTCTCTCTCTCTCAGAAAAAATTAATAGAGGTCTCTAACACTAACAGTGAAGAAGAACAAGAGAGAGAGAGAGAGAGAGAGAGAGAGAGAGAGAGAGAGAGAGAGAGAGAGAGAGAGAGAGAGAGAGAGAGAGAGAGAGAGAGAGAGTATTTATTTAAAGAACATGTTAACACCATGTCTACCTTCTCGCCGATCGTCCGTCTCCTCCTGGCGTAGCAAATCCAACACCTGCGTTGGCCTGTCTCTAAGGTAAAGTGGCAATAAAACACATTTTTTATTTATTATTTCTTTATAATTATCTTTTTTACATGCTTCTTTCATATTATGCAGTTATGTTATTGTTATGTGTAATTATGTGTAGCCATTTATTAAGGATTTATTAAGGGTTTTTAGGGTGAGGAACGAATTAAATGAATTACCATGTATTCTTATGGGAAAATTGGTTTCTACATCCGAACATTTTCTACATCTGAAGTCAGTTGTGGAACGAATTAAATTCGTATGTAGAGGTACCACTGTATTTCTAAAATGACTCATACACTTGTCATTAACACTCTCCATAAAACGACCTGTCTGAAGTTTTTCTGGGTGTTTTTTTTTTTCAATGAAACTCGCAAGGTTTTCATACCAAC
Source organism: Palaemon carinicauda (assembly GCF_036898095.1). NCBI lineage: Eukaryota > Metazoa > Arthropoda > Malacostraca > Decapoda > Palaemonidae > Palaemon > Palaemon carinicauda. The sequence continues at coordinate 5,880,550 of NC_090737.1, forward strand.
CGATAGCTTCCCTTATTTCTGCTGATATTTCTTCAGTCTCCCTCCCATCCTCGCCACCACTAGAGCTGTGTTCTTCTTGAATGATGGTCAACTGCATTGCCTCCAACTCCTTCAAGCCTTCAGTCGTAAGCTCCTCCCTGTGCTCCTCGATAAGGTTATGGACGTCAGCCTCATCGACAAAAAGCCCCATGGACCCCCCCCCCCCCCCCCGGTTGAAATTATTTTCTCAACATCACCCTCAGGGATAGGACCCTCAACGGCCTCGTCTTCGGTTGAGGGATTGAAACCTTCGAAGTCTCGTTCTGTCACAACAGCTGGCCACAGTTTCTTCCATGAGGAGTTCAAGGTGTGCCGTAAAACCTCATTCCAAGCTTTGTCGATCATCTTCAGGCATTGAACGATGTCAAAATGCCCCTGCCAAAATTCACGGAGGGTGAGTTGAGTGCTTTTCAGTCTCTTCGAAGCATCTTTTGAACAGATGCTTCTTGTAAAGCTTCTTAAAGTTGGCAGTCACTTGCTAGTCCATAGGTTGGAGGAGAGGGGTGGTGTTTGGTAGCAGATAGAGAACCTTGATGAAGGAGAAGTCAGAATGAATGATGTCCTCGAGGCCAGGAGGGTGAGCAGGGGCATTGTCCAGTACCAGGAGACATTTGAGAGGAAGATTGGCATTAGACTTCCAAAATACCGAGAGCCTCTCCTTCGTGATATTTCATGCCTTGAAGGCACGAGGATTCCCTGAGTGGTATACCAGTAGGGGCTTAATTTTTAAGTCCCCACTGGCATTTGCATAAAATGTAACCGTAAGTCTGTCCTTCATCGGTTCATGGCCAGGAAATTTCTTTTTTTCAGCTGTGATATATACGGCGGGGCATTTTCTTCCAGAAAAGGCCAGTTTCATCACAGTTAAACACTTACTGAGGAATGTAGCCTTCTCTGGAAATTGATTTCTCAAACTTCTTGAGGAATTCTTCTGCTGCTTTCTTGTAAGAACTGGCCGCTTCTCCATGCCTGACGACTGAGTGAATACCAGTCCTCTACCTAAAACGATCAAACCACCCATGAGAAGCCTTGAACTCTTGGGGGGCTTGCTGCGATGTTCCTTCGTCTCCGCCGGCTCTCTGGGCTTCCACGAGATCGGCGAAGATGGCACTCGCCTTGTGCGAAATTACCGATTGCATGAGTGTATCACCAGCAATTTCCTTCTCTTTAATCCATAGTAGAAGGAGTCTCTCCATCTCGTTGTTGATTGAGGTCCTTCCACTGCCTTTAGAAGACTTACTTGCTTTAATGGCTTCCTTGTTCTTGATAATTGTACCAATCGTAGACTGGTTACGGCCATACATACTAGCAAGGGTAACAATGCGCATGCCTTCTTCGTATTTCTGTATTATTTCCAGCTTCGTTTCCATAGTAATCATCTTCTTACTTCTCCCTTTAACATTACTAGCAATCTTGGGACCCATGACTAACAAATTAAAGTTAGAATTAAGCACTAAAATGCACAAAAAATATGATATCACAAGCACTCACACGAGATCAAGTCTTTACGAAACACACACGAGATTCTGAACTGAGCGCGCGTATAACAAAGAGAGAGAGAGGCAGCATCTCTCTCAGGCATTGTGGAAGGGATTTTGGCCAATAGCGTATCGGCACCTTAGTGACGCCAACCAATAGCAGACCAGCTTCTTAGTGACATATGCAGTAACGTATGAGCGTGGTGGTAGGCTAGTGACTCGCACAGTCGTACGCGTAAAAACCGCCAAGTTTGAGTTTTGGAATTCGATGCCGTAAGGTGGGGAAAAATTTCGTAACGAGGGGACGAAAAAACATCGTATTCCACACCGTAACGTGAAAAAAACGTGAGCTGGGGACGCCATACCCCAGGGGTCTATTGTATCATGCTTTAAATAATTACTGTGAAGAGTGTGTTTCACTTTCGGTACAACTCACGGAAAATTACAGTATGTTTCAACGGCTGTCGTTGAAGTTAACTGTTCTCGCTCAAAAGGAAACTTGCTGTTAGTTCAGGGGAAAAGCTGGAGAAGACCAGACTTGTTGATTATAGCAGGGGGTACGATGATATTGACATGCGACCACCTTTAGACAACACACAAGTTCAGCCATCTTTCGATAGTGATGAGCTTCACAAGCTCTTGTCATCAGTGAATTCTCACTTAGTCATAGTAATTCAGGTCTTTCTCAATCCATTGCCAAACATAACCCAATTCCAAATAGTCATTCTAATACTAATAACATTTTATTAAGTAAAGGGTCTGAAAGTTCGCTGTGCTCCACAGATCCAAAAGCCTCACAAAGAGCCTCAAAAATCTCTCCATACTTTAGTTCCTTCTTACATTAAACCCTTGCAAAACAACAATTTCAGTTACTTTATAAGCCAATTAGATTGTGAGGCACAAGACCATGTGGGTTGTATTGATCCTAATATCCATCCACTTGCTAAAGTACTGTAAGTGCTTCACACCAATCTCATATTACTTATGTGGATAGCGTGTCATATCGTATGATTCCCTCAAATCCTGAGGAGGTGGACGAAGTTTCAACTAATTTGGGTTGTTTTTTCATCCTGTTTTCGACGACAGTGCTTGATGTTTGCTTGTAATCTCAGCCACTAGCTCGTATCACATTAATGTTAACAATGTTAATGTAGGCGCTTGTTTCAAGTAGCATAAGAATTGAGAAGTGTTATTGGAATGATTCACTGCGCAGTTGATTCTAGTGTTCAAGAAAATTTCTTTGATCAGCAACGTCTACGTTCATTGTTCATACAGGGAATGATGGTTGTACTACCACTCCAGACTGTCTCTGTTACAACCTAACTAGTTTGGTTTATGTTATTTTGGGATTTTAATGCCAATAACTTCTTTTAGGGAATGAACTTAAATAAGTTCACTAACTTGACTGGTAAGTCAGCATAGTATGTCATACTCATACCCTCCATAAACAAAATTCCCCATAAACTAAAACTACTTTCCTCAGCCTTAATGAGCAACACAAAAAGGGGTTGTTCTTTCCACAACAAAAAATTTCCTTCTGAACATTGTATCCTCTCTGGTTCCATAGAAAAATAATTGCTAATAGGAACTTTGAGATATTGTACTCTTTACAATGATTAATTAAAAATCAGTGCTTTCTCTATGCAGAAAGTTAACTAAACGAGTAGTTATAAGTTTGGCAAAAGGGTGTGAATGACCAAAATTACCATTATTATGGAAAGAATCTCTGGACTTTTGAAATTTAACAAAGGAACTCGGTGAAGTCAAGAGCTTTTGAAGCTCATCACTATCGAAAATTGCCTAAACTTGTGTTGTCCCTTCCTTGCCAACTAAGCATATCTGCTAATCCACTCCATTTGTCAGAATGCATTTGGCTAACAATCCTACGGCATAGATTGCTTTCCTGAAACACATCTGTTTTGTCAGCTTGCAGAGCTAAATGTAAACCAATATGGTGGTGTTGTCACAACAACCTACTGGTTGACACCTCTAAATTCTTGGAATAGTTGCAGTGCATAAAAGGCTACTAGCCTCAGGACATCAAAGAGTAGATGCTTTCTTCTGATAATATCTCTGAGATGACCAGGTAATTAAGGTGTGCACCTTTCCACGCATCTGATCACATTTGCATGTCAATAGCTGGTGAGTCGGATGGGACAACCCTGTGAGAGCTCTTCATTCAGTAAGATTGTCTCAGTGGAACGAGCAGGGAGGAAGATTTCTGGAGACTGATCGTTAATTCTTCAAACAAACTGAAGAGATCGTTGGCAAAGGAGCCCACTTAAGAAGCAAGCTTCTCTGGTGAAGAAAGGTGCTGAGCTAGAAGATGTATGTTTTGACAGAATGGATGTGCTACTTCTTTGGACATGATGATGTGATTGTCTAACTACCAGACTCTTCCTCATGTCATGCTTACCATCCACCCCTCCTAAGAGAGGTGGTATCAAAAGGAACCCTTTCCTATGATTACGGCTGACTAGACTTCTTTTAAATTGTTTGGCTAGTACTTCTTCTTCTGAGAAATGAACAGAGAGGAAGAAGAAAATACACATCTTTTTAGGCTCTCCAAAGAAAGAGAGGTGTCAAAAGTATGAACGATGCTCTCCCGAGAGGAGAAACTACATTAGTTGCTTCAACAGGAACCTCAGCACTAGGGAAGACTGTCACAGGGAGGAGTAGCACACTCACAGAGGAGCAGCAGCTCCAGACCTCCCTGTACAGGGGAAGAGGCACAACGGGTGACTGGTCGGGGGAAGCACAGGGAAACCCCTTTCCTCCCCCACTCCTCTGGCACCAGGGCAACATGTCCTTTTTGGTATTGGTGCCCAGGGAGGGGAAACAACTGCAGAACAATATCAGGGGGACTAGTTTAAGGATATTTTTAATGGGAAGGAAACATTCCAGGAGTGAATGAGTAACTGGGAACATTTGAGACAATAAATGTTAGCGCAATAGGATTTATTTAGGGCTGGGATGAAACAAACAAAACCACTACATATACAAGAGCTACAGTACTTAAAATATGGTAGAGACCATTCTGGTAATAAATAAAGCATTCCAAAATATATCAAATCACTTCTAAGTATTCTTAATTATGTTGCTAAATTGGGTCATTGACTTAAAGAATAAGAAAAGCAAAATCACCAAACTAAGCTAATCATTTGAAATTATAATTGACAAAGAGCATAATGAATGTTCTCCATAGAAAGGAAAAAATAATCACTTGAGTAAATGGCTAAACTGTGTATATTAATGAAACCATGCACTTAGGAAACACTGCATGTTCAGTTGAGAATAAATAAGGGCAGAGTTTATAATTGTATGGACAAAATTACTTAGATACTTAGATGAAATGTTTCAAGAGAAAAATTATGCACTAAAATCAATATCATTTAAAGAATTTACTATGCGCTGTTACAATGGAAAATACCAAAATGTACTGTACCTGCCATGGGTTCAGCCCATCTGGGAAGTTTCATATGAGCTACCATATAAGCTGCATTGTACATAAAAGCTGGATCTGTAAAAAAAATGTAAAATATGATGTAGATTTACAGTATATATATCAGTGTGAATACAGCTTGCAAAATTTCATGAAAGGAGAAACTGTATGGATATGAAAAAAATATAGAGGAGGTTATTTATAAAAATTTTACTTCATAAAAAAATGCATTTACTGTACTTCTTTAATACATACCTATTACTATAGTTCAACACAGCCTACCAATGGTCTTTGAAAGATCAGCATGATTTAGAAAAATTGTGATACAATTAAGACAACAGGTTTCTGAATACATTGTCACAAAGCCTTTACTTCAACAAAATCTGAACACCAACTTAGGCAGGAGGTGTGATGAGCTACTGATGCTCTGAAGGTGAGAAGGTCTTGAGAAAGACAAGAGATTTCCTGGGAAGAAAAATGAGAAAACAAAACAAATAGTTCAAGAGGAACAAGAGTCAGGAGTTTGATAGTGTCCCTATTTGAAAATCTGTTGGTCTCTAAAAAGGACGTTGAACTACAACAGCTAATGAAAAGAGAAAAGACATCTTTAAAGCATTAGCTCTCTCTGACAAATTATTGTGCCCTGGGTGGTTGAGAAAGACAACTGTGACGAGGCAAGAGTAGGTTGACTCAAAAGCGGGATGGAAGCAACTGAGTACTTTATAATAGATACATCGAGTATATACAGACATCAGGTCCCGGAAAGGTCACAAAATACAACATGCTATTTTTTGTCCAACCGGCAACCAGTTCTGTTAAGAGTTAACAATAAGAAATAGGCAGACAGGTTCATGCAAGTTGCTGTCAGTGCAAGGGGAGAGCAAAGATACAAAGGATAATATATACAAAAAAGAGAAAAGTCGTTAATATGTACGATCATGTGACACACAGGTGGTACACAACCTTAAAATCTCATGGAAGAGATGTTGACCAAAAGTATGGTCAACCTAAGATAAGCAGCACGGATATGATATCAACTGCGACTATACCCTGTGAAGCAATAACAACCTGAATAAGTTCAAAAGAGAAAGTTTCTTTTCACTCGGTTATCTATATAGAGGAGCTAGCAGGAAATGCCTTTCCAAGTAGGAGGTACAAAATACAGTGACAAACTTTCTGTGAGAATAAGGCCTGAATGCTACAGAAAAAAAGGAAAACTTTTTCTTGAATACACTTGATTGTATGAAACGTTAAAAAAAAATGGGGATCTCACTCCTTTATGGAGCTCCAGCAGATGAGACAACACACTTCTAGATCTCCTTCAATCAAAGATACCAAAGTTTTGCGTCCTCATAATGAAGAGCCATGTGAAAGCAAGTAGTCCATGGTTTCATCAGGCTTAAGAGTGTTTCAACTCAAATAAATAGCCTACCTGAAGCATATGTTCAAAATATCATAACATTCTTTCAAAATAGAAGACATTCTATACTGACTGCCATATAGTATTTATAATTACTGAAGGGAAAGCAAACTGCTTAAATGAGTATGTGATTATGAGATTGGGTACATAATGTAATGCAAGGAAATCCCAGTGCTGCCTACAGATAGATTAAATAAAGAGAAAAGGCTACCTGGATCAAGTACAGGGAGAGCTTGGAATTGTTATTTTTGAAGAAAAAATGCCGAAGCTAAATTCCACAGACAATGTTGGACTGTTCTTAAAAATTACAATGTATATCATATATTCTATTAAGGCGTGCAAACTTGAGTAAAGCCTGTTGATCTCAGGAGAAGTATGATACATTTCCTAGCTGGATGAGAAATAAAAGACCTGAGGAGCAGCTCCACTGAATTCAGGCATCTAAAATGTTATTTTCCTTAGTAAAATAAATTTTTGAATATACTTACCCGGTGATCATGTAGCTGTCAACTCCGTTGCCCGACAGAAATCTAAGGTCGGGATACGCCAGCGATCGCTATACAGGTGGGGGTGTACACAACAGCGCCATCTGTGAGCAGGTACTCAAGTACTTCTTGTCAACAAGAACTCAATTTTCTCCTCGGTCCACTGGTTCTCTATGGGGAGGAAGGGAGGGTCCTTAAATTCATGATCATCGGGTAAGTATATTCAAAAATTTATTTTACTAAGTAAAATAACATTTTTCAATATTAATCTTACCCGATGATCATGTAGCTGATTCACACCCAGGGTGGTGGGTGGAGACCAGCATACATGTTAACATTAGAAGCTAAGTATCCCGTATTTCATTTTAGCAGTTATTCAAAATAACAAACATAAAATAAATAAGTACCTGGTAAGGAAGTCGACTTGAACCATTACTCTGCCTTTATTAAGTACGTCTTCCTTACTGAGCCTAGCGATCCTCTTAGGATGCTGAGCGACTCCTAGGTGCTGAAGTATGAAGGGCTGCAACCCATACTAAAGGACCTCATCACAACCTCTAATCTAGGCGCTTCTCAAGAAAGAATTTGACCACCCGCCAAATCAACCAGGATGCGGAAGGCTTCTTAGCCTTCCGTACAACCCAAAAAACAACAAGTAAAAAGCATTTCAAGAGAAAGATTAAAAAAGGTTATGGGATTATGGGAATGTAGTGGTTGAGCCCTCACCTACTACTGCACTCGCTGCTACGAATGGTCCCAGGGTGTAGCAGTTCTCGTAAAGAGACTGGACATCTTTGAGGTAAAATGATGCGAACACTGACTTGCTTCTCCAATAGGTTGCATCCATAACACTCTGCAGAGAACGGTTCTGTTTGAAGGCCACTGAAGTAGCGACAGCCCTAACTTCATGTGTCCTTACCTTCAGCAAAGCAAGGTCTTCTTCCTTCAGATGAGAATGGGCCTCTCTAATCAAAAGCCTGATGTAGTAAGAAACTGCGTTCTTAGACATCGGTAAAGCAGGTTTCTTGATAGAACACCATAAAGCTTCTGATTGTCCTCGTAATGGCTTTGTACGTCTTAAATAGTACTTAAGAGCTCTTACTGGGCAAAGTACTCTCTCTAGTTCGTTCCCCACCAAGTTGGACAGGCTTGGGATCTCGAACGACTTGGGCCAAGGACGAGAAGGAAGCTCGTTTTTAGCCAAAAAACCGAGCTGCAAGGAACATGTAGCCGTTTCAGATGTAAAACCTATGTTCCTGCTGAAGGTGTGGATCTCACTGACTCTTTTAGCTGTAGCTAAGCACACGAGGAAAAGAGTCTTTAATGTGAGATCCTTAAAAGAGGCTGATTGAAGCGGTTCGAATCTTGCTGACATCAGGAACCTTAAAACCACGTCCAGGTTCCAGCCTGGTGTGGACAACCGACGCTCCTTTGAGGTCTCAAAAGACCTAAGGAGGTCCTGTAGATCTTTGTTGGTGGAAAGATCTAAGCCTCTGTGGCGGAAGACCGCTGCCAACATGCTTCTGTAACCCTTGATCGTAGGAGCTGATAGGGATCTTACATTCCTTAGATGTAACAGGAAGTCAGCTATCTGCGTTACAGAGGTACTGGTTGAGGAAACTGCATTCGCCTTGCACCAGCTTCGGAAGACTTCCCATTTTGACTGATAGACTCTGAGAGTGGATGTCCTCCTTGCTCTGGCAATCGCTCTGGCTGCCTCCTTCGAAAAGCCTCTAGCTCTTGAGAGTCTTTCGATAGTCTGAAGGCAGTCAGACGAAGAGCGTGGAGGCTTGGGTGTACCTTCTTTACGTGCGGCTGACGCAGAAGGTCCACTCTTAGAGGAAGAGTCCTGGGAACGTCTACTAGCCATTGCAGTACCTCGGTGAACCATTCTCTCGCGGGCCAGAGGGGACCAACCAACGTCAACCGTGTCCCTTCGTGAGAGGCGAACTTCTGAAGTACCCTGTTGACAATCTTGAACGGAGGGAACGCATACAGGTCTAGATGGGACCAATCCAGAAGAAAGGCATCCACGTGAACTGCTGCTGGGTTTGGAATCGGAGAACAATACATCGGGAGCCTCTTGGTCATCGAGGTAGCGAATAGATCTATGGTGGGCTGACCCCACAGGGCCCATAGTCTGCTGCAAACATTCTTGTGAAGGGTCCACTCTGTGGGGATGACCTGACCCTTCCGGCTGAGGCGATCTGCCATGACATTCATGTCGCCCTGAATGAACCTCGTTACCAGCGAAATCTTTCGATCTTTTGACCAAATGAGGAGGTCCCTTGCGATCTCGAACAACTTCCTCGAATGAGTCCCTCCTTGCTTGGAGATGTACGCCAAGGCTGTGGTGTTGTCGGAGTTCACCTCCACCACCTTGTTTAGCTGGAGGGACTTGAAGTTTATCAAGGCCAGATGAACTGCCAAAAGCTCCTTGCAGTTGATGTGAAGTGTCCTTTGCTCCTGATTCCACGTGCACGAGCATTCCTGTCCGTCCAGTGTCGCACCCCAGCCCGTGTCCGATGCGTCCGAGAAGAGACGGTGGTCGGGGGTCTGAACAGCCAATGGTAGACCTTCCTTGAGAAGAATGCTGTCCTTCCACCACGTCAGTGTAGACCTCATCTCTTCGGAAATAGGCACTGAGATCGCCTCTAGCGTCATGTCCTTTCTCCAGTGAGCAGCTAGATGATACTGAAGGGGGTGGAGGTGGAGTCTCCCTAACTCGATGAACTGGGCCAGCGATGAAAGTGTCCCTGTTAGACTCATCCACTGCCTGACTGAACATCGGTTCCTTCTCAGCATGCTCTGGATGCATTCTAGGGCTTGACTGATCCTTGGGGCCGACGGAAAAGCCCGAAAAGCTCGACTCTGAATCTCCATACCGAGATAGACAATGGTTTGGGATGGGACGAGTTGTGACTTCTCTAAATTGACCAGGAGGCCCAATTCCTTGGTCAGATCCATAGTCCATCTGAGATTCTCCAGACAGCGACGACTTGACGGAGCTCTTAAAAGCCAGTCGTCCAAATAGAGGGAGGCTCTGATGTCTGCCAAGTGAAGGAATTTGGCAATATTCCTCATCAGTTTGGTAAACACAAGAGGTGCCGTGCTTAGGCCAAAGCACAGGGCTTGGAACTGGTACACGACCTTTCCAAAGACGAACCTTAGGAAAGGTTGGGAGTCTGGATGGACGGGGACATGAAAGTACGCGTCTTTCAGGTCTAACGAGACCATCCAGTCTTCCTTCCTGACCGCTGCTAGGACCGACTTCGTCGTCTCCATCGTGAACGTCTGCTTGGTGACAAAAGCATTGAGAGCACTGACGTCCAGCACCGGTCTCCAACCTCCTGTCTTCTTTGCTACCAGGAAGAGACGGTTGTAGAAGCCCGGGGATTGATGGTCCCGGACTATGACTACCGCTCCCTTTTGTAGCAAGAGCGACACCTCTTGTTGCAACGCTAGCCTCTTGTCCTTCTCCTTGTAGTTGGGAGAGAGGTTGATGGGAGACGTTGCTAGAGGGGGACTGCGGCAAAACGGAATTCTGTACCCCTCCTTTAGCAACCTCACAGACTGGGCGTCTGCACCTCTGCTCTCCCAAGCTTGCCAGAAGTTCTTGAGCCTGGCTCCCACTGCTGTCTGGAGAGGTAGGCAGTCAGATTCTGCCTTTTGCGGACTTGGAACCCTTCTTCGATTTGCCACGGTGACTGTCGGCACGGGTACCTCCTCTGCTGGAGGTTCTGCCACGAAAGGGCGGGATGAACCTAGTTGCTGGTGTGTCCACTGCGGCAGGACGGAAAGGTTTAGGCACGGAAGGTAAAGCTTTAGCTTACGTGCGGAAGACGCCATCAGGTCATGGGTATCCTTCTGGATCAACGAGGCAGCCATCCCCTTGATCAGCTCCTCCGGAAAGAGACACTTGGAGAGAGGAGCAAACAACAACTCCGACTTCTGGCAAGGAGTGATCCCAGACGACAAGAAGGAGCAAAGATGTTCTCTCTTCTTAAGCACTCCCGACACGTACGAAGCCGCAAGCTCACCAGACCCATCCCGAATGGCTTTGTCCATGCTAGACATGATAAGCATGGCGGAGTCCTTATCCGAAGGGGAAGTCTTTCTGCTTAACGCTCCCAAACACCAATCGAGGAAGTTGAAGATCTCAAAAGCACGAAAGACTCCCTTCAACAGATGATCCATGTCAGAAAAGGACCAGCAAATCTTAGATCGTCTCATAGCCAGCCTGCGGGGAGAGTCAACCAGACTTGAGAAGTCGCCCTGGGCAGAGGCAGGAACTCCCAAGCCGGGTTCCTCTCCCGTGGCATACCAGACGCTAGATTTGGAAGCAAGCTTGGTGGGCGGAAAGATGAAAGCAGTCTTTCCCAGTAGCTTCTTGGACTGCAACCACTCTCCCATAACCCTCAAAGCTCTCTTGGATGAGCGTGCGAGGACAAGTTTGGTGAAGGCAGGAGCTGCTGACTGCATGCCCAGAGCAAACTCGGAGGGAGGAGAGCGAGGGGTTGCAGACACAAACTGTTCCGGATACAAGTCCCTGAACAAGGCAAGGACTTTCCGAAAGTCTAAGGAGGGAGGCGTAGACTTGGGTCCTTCTAAGTCGGAGTGCGGATCGTCCAAATGTGCAGCTTCGTCATCAGATGCTCCATCATCCGAAAGCTGAGTAGGAAGTGGCAAAGGTGGAGCAGAAAGCTGAACGGCTGAATCCGGCAGCACGGGTGCATGCGTAGCTGCTGCGGATCCAACATCATGCCGCTGCTGGTCAGTCTGCGAGCTGGCAACAACAAAAGCAGAGTGCTGGTGAGTGGGAGGGACTGCCGTGGGTTGCGGAGCATGCCGTATGGGATGCGGAGCATGCCGCATGGGTTGCGGAGCATGCCGCATTGTGTCAAAACACGGCAGCTCGACAGCACCTTCCCACTGCTGATGCGGTAGCTCACGCATGTCAACGGAGGGTGAAGCATGAACATGCGTCTGGCAGGGTGGACTGCGCATCGGAGGTGGAGCTCTCACAGGTGGAGTGTGGGAGCAGGCAGCCGCAGGGTCTGCTGAGCGCACAACCGTGGCAGGTTGTAGGTTAACTGGTGCCGTGTCAACCTTCTCAGCCCGATACTCCTGCATAAAGGAAGCAAGCTGAGACTGCATAGTCTGCAGCATGGACCACTTAGGATCTACCGTGGTTGGTGCGGCAACAGACGGAGTAGATGCCTGCTGCAGAACCACTCTACCTCTCTTGGGAGGTGTGCAGTCTTCGGAAGACTGCGGCGAGTCCGAACTGACCCAGTGGCTACACCTGGGCCGTTGGACTCGCTCGGAAGGGACCTTACGCTTGAGAGGTCGTGAGACCTTGGTCCAACGTTTCTTCCTCGAAACTTCTTCCACAGACGAGGAATGATAGGGCTCATTCGTCTGTTTGTGGATGGGACGATCTCTGACAGATACGTCCGCAACCACTGAGGGTACATCCATACGCTGATCAAGGCCTGCCGAACCCTTTGGTCCTTCGACATTGCTTCTCCCCTGGGCTTGGGAGCTTGCAAGAGGTCCCGGACTGGGAGGACGACTGGCACGAACAGATGTACCCTCATGCGCAACACTGACACTGACACTTTTCACTTCACTTGCACTCACAACACTTCCCACTGCACTTTGCGCTTTCAGCTCTTTGACATCTTCCAAAAGCTGATTACGGTCATTAGCCAATGACTCCACTCTGTCACCAAGAGCCTGAATGGCACGCATCATGTCCGCCATGGAGGGCTGAGCACTAGTAGCAGGGTCGGGAGTCACCACTACAGGGGAAGGAATAGGTTGAGGGGCATGGGGAGAGGAAAAATCAAAAGAGTGAGAAGAACTCCTCCTGATCCTATCCTTCTCTAGCCTACGTGCATTTTTAAGGAATTCGTTAAAATCGAATTCCGAAAGCCCAGCGCATTCCTCACATCGATCTTCCAATTGACAGGATTTACCCCTACAATTGGAACAAACGGTGTGAGGATCTATGGAGGCCTTCGGAAGACGCCTAGTACAAGCCCTAACACTACACTGCCTGTACTTAGGGACTTGAGACTGGTCAGACATCTTGAATTGTAGAAATAGTCAAGGGGGAATTCCAAAATCTAGCAAAGTTCGTTAACAATTAATCCAAATTAAATCAAAAAGCTTGCTAAGCTAATGATAAAGATTCCTGAATAGCGAAGGCTAAAATCTAGAGCGAATACATCACCAAAATCGTGAAAAAAACAACTCCAGAATCAACAGCGTATCCAAGTAGGTCTTGCCGGTGGCACGACAGAGGAAAAATTGAGTTCTTGTTGACAAGAAGTACTTGAGTACCTGCTCACAGATGGCGCTGTTGTGTACACCCCCACCTGTATAGCGATCGCTGGCGTATCCCGACCTTAGATATCTGTCGGGCAACGGAGTTGACAGCTACATGATCATCGGGTAAGATTAATATTGAAAAAGAAGTCTTAAGAAACAAACATCGAAGAATGTACACTTCTTGACTTCAAGAGATCTGGCAAGAGCTACTGGTGACCAAACACCTGTGCAATGCAGAGAATTGTCAACAATGATGGTGGGAGTAGGCGAAGACAGAAAAGTGATATACACTGAAACAACAAGAATGAGGACTGAATTGGGTATTCTCAGATGGATATCACAAAGCTTCTTAAAAGGGGGACAAAAGAACATCCAGCCTCTGCTGAGAGGGCCAGTGAGAAATAAGTGCCCTATAACTTCAATACCACCACCATTGAAATGTCTTGCCCAGCAGTGACTACAGGGAAGTAAGGACCAAGAGACAACACACAACACTGAAGAAAAGCTAGCCTCAAAATGCAGTACTGACCTATATCGTATCTTAACAGAATTCCATAGATTGGGAACGATCCTAGCTGAGAAAACAAATTACAGTAATTATGTGAACTAAAAATAGCTTTAGTCAAAGTCTTTCCAGTTTTGCCATACACATAAACAAAGATTACATCATACACCAATATAATTGTAGTGGCAAAAAAATAAGCAACAAATATTATACAGTAAAGTAAAAATATATCAAGTTAATAAATCCTGAAACACTGTAGGATTAAGAAAACAAAACAACAAAAAATTAGAAATGAGTAAAATATCTAAATAGTAAATCTGAAAATCAAATGTATTGATGATACTTTCATTACACCAGCCAACAAACTTACTCATATTTGAGAAGTGAAAGATGAGGGTCAAGCGTCTACATAAATGTGTGATGGCTACAACCTCGAGTTTGGGTTATACTTAGGACGACAATTTCATTTGCGACCTCAACTTTTTTCTATCTCTTCTGTTCATAACAGTCCTCTCCTCCTCAGCCTAAATATCATTAGTCTTGCTAAAGATAGCAATCTCTATAAGTTTTCACTCTGTGATCTTTATCAGACTATTAAATTAAGACAGTTGTTTTTTATGCCCCACTTATTGATAAGTTATACCAGTGGTCAAGAAAGTAAATTTCAATTGAATCCTTACCAGCATTAATTACATTTACTCTTACTTTGATCATACTTTAATCATCATTACTATTAAAAATGAGCACACATTTATATTAAGCAAAACCAGGAAAGCTAATAACTTGCATGTAAGCTTCCTCATATTTGAAGCTAATTCACTGGAAAATAATGTCATAAAAAAATTATGAACATTGAATGTGCTGTATAAGCACCAATGTAAATTAGAAAAATTAAGCTAATGATGCATCATCGCCATAGAAAATTTTACGTGAGCTATTCCCTTCACTGGGTTACGACATAAAATTAGTCAAATATATTCTGCACTTTTTCTTTATGAATGGCTATCAAGTCTAAGCCTTCATTTAACATATTTTTCCATGATAATCTGGGCATTCTAACAGGTTTTTGTTCATCCACTTCCACAATTACTCTTATAACCAACTACTGTATTTCTAATTCCTTCTCATCACATGTCTAAGCCACCTCAATCTCTGAGGACTCCATTTCTCAACACCACATCTTTTCACAAATACCTAGTTTGTTATGAGATCTTCCTATTGTATTCTAGCCACGAATCTTAAGTCTTAGATCCCATCTTATCAAAATTTCTTCCATTTCCTTTGTCAGTGTTATGTTTCTGTTATAAAGGGCTTAAAGAGATCTCACAGCCCTCATTAAGTCTATGAGCATCAGAAACAATAAAATGATTGAGCATAAGCATCAATATTACAGAAAGTAAAATAAGTCCCACATTTTAATAGCACTGGGAATGAAAGACTAGATGCAAACAGTGTCTGTATATTGATGCTTGAAGAATAACAAGCATATCTACCCGAAGTAAAAGCACTGGTGGGGGCTCGACAATAAAATACAGCTTATCTAAATACAGGTACAGTGGTGAAAAATAGAATTTTAATATTAAAATCTTTTCCTATACTCATCTGATGTTCATAGTGCTTCTCTCTAGAAGCTTGGTTTAATACCAATGTTTACCCTTAAATAGTATGAGAAAGAAAGGTTGGAATCAAAGTTGAACCCAAATACCAACCAATACTAAAATTCTATAGCTGAAAACTGTCCTATTTATATCAAGTGCTTTTTTGAACACTTGGTAACATATCTATACAATCACTCACTCTTGCATTATCTTTCATTGCAAAGCCAAACTGCAGACCAAATTCCACTTCATGAGATGTCACAACACTCATATAGAACTTCCTTTTAACACCTGGATATGGTTACGTTAGTGTACTTAAAAGAAAAGATTTATGGAATAGTCTCAACCTGTCATGAATTTGTTCATCAAATGTTAGAAATTTAGCCCTCTTCAAGACAGCGTAACATCAAAATAAAATAGGAAAATCTTCCTATTTATAAATCCCTACATAATTATAAAATACTTATGGTGGCCGATGTGGTAACGTCCCTGGCTGGTGAACGCCAGACAGGGGTTCGAGTCCCACTCAGACTCGTTAGTTTCTTTGCTTACTGCAACTTCACCATCCTTGTGAGCAAACGATGGTGGGTTGGGGGAGCCTATAAGTCTATCTGCTGAGTCATCAGCAGCCATTGCCTGGCCCTCCTTGATCCTAGCATGGGTGGAGAGGGGCATTGGGTGCTGAGCATTGTCCTACTCAACTGGGCAATGTCACTGTCCCTTGCCCCTGCCATTCATGAGCTGCCTTTAAAACCTTTAAACATTCAAAGTACATAAAATTTTAAAACATCTTACAAATCAGAGGAATATGGAAAGGAAGTCGTCGACCCATTAGCATGACTGTAGTTTGAGACTGCCAATAGTTATCAATATCGGGCATCAAAACTGATACCATTTCTGTTGTCATGCCATGTAAATAACATGCCAGCCAGTGGTACTTCCAGCGGCCTCCAACAATAAATGCTGAAAGTGAAAAAAAGTATATAAAAGTAACTGGTGCATGTACAATATGTCTTCCAGACATTATTCATAATAAAAATATTGTAAAACCTAAATATTTCTTTTATGAAAGATGATACTTTAAATTCTGTCTACAGAGATTAATACTGTATATGTACAGCAGTAAAACAATATATTCTACATTAATAAACTTAATCTTTAAAAACAGTACACAATATCAATACTGTATTCTCATTCTATGAAATTACATAAGTTGTTTCTTTTAGTCAGCTATTATAAAACAGACCTTGAACATATCAAGTGCTACGAAGTATAACATTTTAATTTGTACAGATACTTTATTTACGTTTACATTGAAATTCAAGTATGTAGACCTTAATTTTCCTATCTGGATTTTAATAAGCATAAAAGATTATTTGTACTAAAATAAACAAGTAGATTACACATTTAAATAATTTGGTAATTTGTATTTTTCCTAGCTATACAAACCTTTCAGCGACAGCTGAAATTAGCCATTAAGTTTTTTACAAGGAGTAATTATCCTCAGCTAGTTGGGTGGGGTGGTAGAATGACCACCCTGCTCACACCTCCACTAGTAACAAACCGTCACTTTGCAATTGCAGCAGGACTTCCGGGGGGAAGGCAATGGCAGGACCAGTAAGTGTAGTTATGAAAAATACATTTCCAAATCTGTCATTTGTCCTGACACTATATACAAACCATTACAATCTTGTAGAGTGGAGACTCACTCTATGGTGGGGGAAAGTCCAAAAACCAATAGACTGACCCGTGGTGTATACTCTTTGATTTGCACAAGCTGTTTAGAGGGCACCCTGACACCTCGTTATCCCAAAGGGTGTAAGAATTTAGCAGTGTGACTTGACGAGGTAAGCATATATTTGGAGCTAAACTCCTCACTTAACCTAGACATTGCCTGACTCCCCCTTGTTTGAAGGACAAGAATATAACAAATATATACTCATATATCAGGTTACACAAGGAATGATGGTACCCACCTGTAGTTAGAGGAGGTCAGCCTGCAGAGTACCTCAAATGCTGAACCCCAAAAGAGGGGAGAATGAAATATGAAGTGGCCAGTCACTCACATATCCATTCTAGACTTACTCGCGGGTAACATCTCCCCTTAACAAACTGCCACTTGTCCTACAAGAGAGCTGAGGTGTTAATGACCACGTTTTGTGCAGCCACCACAGCCCCTAAGGTAAAAGTATTTAGGTTCCTGTGGATTATGTCTTGCAGGTAGTGGGAGGTGAACAAGGTTTGTCGTTTCTAAACGACCGCTTGTAGTACCTGCATCACAGAGAAATCTTTTTGAACGCCAGGAATGTGCTGATGAGCTCGGGTTTGATGACCAGGAGGTGAGAAGCTTGGTTGTTAGGCTCTCTCGATTACCTGTCTGAACTAGGAAAAGATGGAGTTCTTAGTGACCTTCCTTTTCACTCTTTTCGAGCTCACAAAGAGCTTGGTGATCTAAGGGCGGGCTCTGGCAATTCTTTTGAGGTATTTCCTCAGTGTCCTTACAGGGCAGAGTAACAGTTGATCTGTATCATCTGTTACAGATTGGAGACTCTCAATCCAGAAGGACCAGCATCTAGGATCCACTACAGCCGGATTTTGAGTCTTAGCCATAAACTCAGGGATGAAACCGAGTGTCACCTTCCCCCATTCCCAACATTGGGCAATGTCACACAAGTAAGGTGTTGTTTACCTGAGCTTGCTTGCGTGCAAGCAGAGAAGCATGTTCTACCTTGCGAGAGGTAGAAGCCAGAGGTGCAAGTTCCTAAGAACCTGGCCTTGCATAGCGGTGAGCGATATGTTGTGAACGATGGACACGATGGCAAGGAAGAGGGATTGCAAGCAACCGCCTAACTCCATCGTCATCCAGCTCCAAAAAGCTGTGCTCCAATGAACTGGAGAAGGCCACGGACGGGAAGGGTGATCAATACCTGTTGCCGCTTGACAGCTCTCACCACAAGTGAGAAGATTGCTGAACAGTGGCTGAAGGAGGGTAACTCTCCTTTGAAAGAGGAAGTTGCATAAAACCTGGAGGTGGACCTCCAGACAGTTCATTCTGCTTCCCCGCTGCTGGGCGAACCCAGACAATAGATCCACATCCTACACTGTCCTTGGGACATAGCAGGAATTAGTCCCAGGGTTCACCCCAGAGGGATCCCCCTACAAGTAACTCCAAGGAATACTTTTCAGTAACTGCTAACGCCCGTCATCTAAAGCAGAATGCACGCTGGAACTAGCAGAAGCAGAGGTCCAGACAGCTGGACACACAAGAGACTGTCAGTTCACGACCTACGGAGTCTCAGAGGGAAAGATGGTACAGTAATTAACCTCTGGGAAGGCTATTCACTTTCACTGCATGTCTAACTATAAGACCTCTAGAAGCCTTTCCTTACACGGAGAACCACAACTAATAAACCATGTCAGGTGAAAGCGTCTCCCCTAAAACGGTAGCCGGCGCTGCTTCATTAGGGGAAGTAGCGAAGACTTCCGAAGCGGAGAATTGTCCTGGAGTCAAATGATCGCCACACATAATGGATCAACTCCCAGAGGATGGCAACTCAGAATGGAGAGGTCGAGCCGACAGAGTCCGATGGCAAGGTTTCATCCCTTTCGAGGATGAACCGTAAGGGCAAGAATCCCTCTTACCCTTCTTCCTCCGTCGCCTCGTAAACCTCGTCCACTGGAAGGGCCACCACTCCCTACACTCGTCGCAAGGAGACTCCTGCATGCAAGATTTTTTTAGCAGGAGAGTAAGACAACGTCTCTACTCCACCGAGCCAAAATAAAAAGTGACGGTTTGTAACTAGTGCAGGTGAACGGGGTGGTCGGTCTACTCTACCCCCGCTAACTAGTGGAGGGTAATTACTCCTTGTAAAAAGCTTAACGGCTTGTTTCTGCTATCGCCGAAATGATTTCAACTCTAAAGAGTATAATGGTTTGTATATAGTGTCGGAGCAAACTGAAATAATCATACCCTTGTATTTAGTCAATTACTGGCCAAAAAAGTAATTAGACATTTCTATTCTGAGACAATGATTTTACAGGATAGTGCTATCAATCCAAGAGTTATATTAGCCTTAAAAGGGATTAAAGTTGTACTTGCAGAATGGTAAAAAGCAATGCATAGACAAAGGAGAGAACTTATTTCTAATTAAGTCCAGTAAAAAGAAAATCTAATGATAAAACATGATCATATAGACATATTTCCAAGCAGATAAAAAAGCAGGCAAGATTAATTTCTACTGTATAAAGTTTTTTCTGTTTTGATGTGAATCTTTATTTACACATATTATCTTTAAAAAAGAATTGTGAGGTTCCAATAAGGGATCTAGGAATGTTAAGAGGAAACATAACTGGACAAGTAACCTAAGAAATAAAAGTTGGAAAAGTAAAAATTAAATGTCAAAGAGTACTCCATGAGTAAAGTAGCTTCTATAAACTTTTATCAAATAAACATATACTGTACTGTATGATGTGCTAGGGTTTTGTAAACGAGTGCATGTATGGTACTCACCATGTATAAGGGAAAGGAATGCGATGATCACAAAATTCCATTCTGCCAAAAAAAAAGTCGGCTGGGCCTTGAAAACTTCTACAGGGTCTCTTATTTTTATAAACCAGTCGAGAGCCTGCAAAAGTGGAAACGAGTATGTCAAAAAATTGCTGCATTATACAGTTATGAATATCTATTAAATCTGCACAAAATGGAAAAAGTACTTGTACTATACGTTATTTAAGATGAATTATGAAAATTTGAAGCTAAGAGTTTAGAGCAATACTTATTCAAAAACTTTTGCTATAAAGAAATTTCCTATGATACTGCTGACCCCATGAATTCTATCCGATTTAAGTTAAACCTCAAGTTTCAGAATATTTCTTTTTACCTATGGAGTTATCTTCAAAAAGTAAACCATTTAAAAAAAAAAATATAACAAATTTTAAAAGTGATTTGTATTTTTCCTACTCAGATAAAACCCAAGTCCTTAAATTAGGGAGATTACTTCAGAGCGAACCGGAATCAGTCGTTATAATTGGATAATATTGGTTATCCAACTAGTGAGGATCCCTGCCCCCTCTCCAGTCGGAGTTCATTCACTTTTGACTTTCGACCCACGACTGACAGGGGTGGCTGAGCAGGAAAGTTGACCTTTAATATGTTATTTTCATTAGTAAAATAAATTTTTGAATATACTTACCCGATAATCATGTAGCTGTCAACTCCGTTGCCCGACAGAATTCTATGGAGGGATACGCCAGCTATCACAATACTAGAAGGGGGTGTACATACCAGCGCCACCTGTGGCCAGGTACTCAAGTACTTCTTGTTGACACCTCCTCAATTATTCCTCGGTCCCACTGGTTCTCTATGGGGAGGAAGGGAGGGTCAATTAAATCATGATTATCGGGTAAGTATATTCAAAAATTTATTTTACTAATGAAAATAAAATTTTTCAATATTAAACTTACCCGATAATCATGTAGCTGATTCACACCCAGGGGGGTGGGTGAAAACCAGTGTACAAGATTAAAGGATAGCTAAGTATCCCATATTTCATATAACAGTTATCTCAAATAACAATGAAATAATAAGTACCTGGTAAGGAAGTCGAATTGAACCGTTACTCTGTCTCTTTTTTAAGTTCGTCTTCCTTACTGAGCGCAGCGTTCCTCTTGGAGGCTGAATCAACCCAAAGGTGCTAAAGTATACAGGGCTGCAACCCATACTAAAGGACCTCATCACAACCTTTAACCTCGGCGCTTCTCAAGAAAGAATTGACCACCCGCCAAATCAACAAGGATGTGGAAGGCTTCTTAGCCGACCGAACAACCCATAAAAAGTATTCAAGAGAAAGGTTAAAAAGTTATGGAATTATGGGAATGTAGTGGCTGAGCCCTCGCCTACTACTGCATTCGTTGCTACGAATGGACCCAGGGTGTAGCAGTACTCGTAAAGAGACTGGACATCTTTGAGATAGAATGATGCGAACACTGACTTGCTTCTCCAATAGGTTGCATCCATAACACTCTGCAGAGAACGGTTTTGTTTGAAGGCCACTGAAGTAGCCACAGCTCTCACTTCATGTGTCCTTACCTTCAGCAAAGCAAGGTCTTCTTCCTTCAGATGAGAATTTGCTTCTCTAATCAGAAGCCTGATGTAGTAAGAAACTGAGTTCTTAGACATTGGTAGAGAAGGCTTCTTGATAGCACACCATAAGGCTTCTGATTGTCCTCGTAATGGTTTTGACCTTCTTAGATAGTACTTAAGAGCTCTAACAGGGCAAAGTACTCTCTCTAGTTCGTTCCCCACCATGTTGGACAGGCTTGGGATCTCGAACGACTTAGGGTAAGGACGGGAAGGAAGCTCGTTTTAGCCAAAAAAACCGAGCCGCAAGGAACATGTAGCCGTTTCAGATGTGAAACCTATGTTCCTGCTGAAGGCGTGGATCTCACTTACTCTTTTACCTGTTGCTAAGCACACGAGGAAAAGAGTTTCTAATGTGAGGTCCTTAAAAGAGGCTGATTGGAACGGTTCAAATCCTGATGACATTAGGAACCTTAGGACCACGTCTAGATTCCAGCCTGGAGTGGACAACCGACGTTCCTTTGAGGTCTCAACAGACCTAAGGAGGTCCTGTAGATCTTTGTTGGAGGAAAGATCCAAGCCTCTGTGGCGGAAAACCGCTGCCAACATACTTCTGTAACCCTTGATCGTAGGAGCTGATAGGGATTTTACGTTCCTTAGATGTAACAGGAAGTCAGCAATCTGGGTTACAGTGGTACTGGTTGAGGAAAACTGCATTGGCCTTGCACCAGCTTCGGAAGACTTCCCATTAAGACTGATAGACTCTGAGAGTGGATGTCGTCCTTGCTCTGGCAATCGTTCTGGCTGCCTCCTTCGAAAAGCCTCTAGTTCTTGAGAGACTTTCGATAGTCTGAAGGCAGTCAGACGAAGAGCGTGGAGGTTTGGGTGTACCTTCTTTACGTGAGGTTGACGCAGAAGGTCCACTCTAGGAGGAAGAGTCCTGGGAACGTCGACCAGTCATTGCAGTACCTCGGTGAACCCTTCTCTCGCGGGTCAGAGGGGAGCAACCAACGTCAACCGTGTCCCTTTGTGAGAGGCGAACTTCTGAAGTACCCTGTTGACAATCTTGAACGGCGGGAATGCATACAGGTTGAGATGGGACCAATCCAGCAGAAAGGCATCCACGCGAACTGCTGCTGGGTCTGGAATCGGAGAACAATACAAGAGGAGCTTCTTGGTCATCGAGGTAGCGAATAGAACTATGGTTGGCTGACCCCACAGGGCCCAAAGTCTGCTGCAAACATTCTTGTGAAGGGTCCACTCTGTGGGGAAGGCCTGACCCTTACGGCTGAGGCGATCTGCCATGACATTCATATCGCCCTGAATGAGCCTCGTTACCAGCGTGAGCTTTCGATCTTTGACCAAATGAGGAGGTCCCTTGCGAACTTGAACAACTTCCTCGAATGAGTCCCTCTCTGCTTGGAGATGTAAGCCAAGGCTGTGGTGTAGTCGGAGTTCACCTCCACCACCTTGTTAAGCTGGAGGGACTTGAAGTTTATCAAGGCCAGATGAACTGCCAACAACTCCTTGCAATAGATGTGAAGTGTCCTTTGCTCCTGATTCCATGTTCCCGAGCATTCCTGTCCGTCCAGTGTCGCACCCCAGCCCGTGTCCGATGCGTCCGAGAAGAGACGGTGGTCGGGGGTCTGAACAGCCAAAGGTAGACCTTCCTTGAGAAGAATGCTGTTCTTCCACCACGTTAGAGTAGACCTCATCTCTTCGGAAACAGGAACTGAGCCCGTCTCTAGCGTCAAGTCCTTTATCCAGTGAGCAGCTAGATGATACTGAAGGGGGCGGAGGTGAAGTCTCCCTAACTCGATGAACAGGGCCAGCGATGAAAGTGTCCCTGTTAGACTCATCCCCTGCCTGACTAAGCATCGGTTCCTTCTCAGCATGCTCTGGATGCATTCTAGGGCTTGGAAGATCCTTGGGGCCGACGGACAAGTCCGAAAAGCTCGACTCTGAAGATCCATACCCAAGGAAACAATGGTCTGGGATGGAACGAGCTGAGACTCCTCAAAATTGACCAGGAGGCCCAGTTCCTTGGTCAGATCCATAGTCCATTTGAAAATCTCCAGACAGCGACGACTTGTGGGAGCTCTTAAAAGCCAGTCGTCTGACGGAGCCGGACACAAGATCATGATACTGCTGCACAGTCTGTAAACTGTCAATCATGGGCAAGCGAGGAAGTACAGTGACAACCCGAATCTGTCTAGACTATCTGGGTCGTACAGACAACTCCTTAACGGGTTGCTGAGGTTGCCGCACTGCGTCACAACAAGTCCCTTCTGTTGGTTGTTGAACGTCTTCCCCGTGACACATTGACTCCGTAAACAAAAAATCCTCTAACAAGGACTAAGCTTGGACTGCATGTCATGCAACACAGCTCAAGGTCTATGGGAGCAGGTGTGGTAACAGACGGGATTAGCGGCTGAAGTGGAACCATTACCTTCCCTGTAAGCATGTAATGCTTAAATAAAAGTCCATAAGAGGTTATGCAGCTAAAGGCTCCCTCCAAATGACAGAGTCCTCAAGGGAATATCAGAAGGAGGGAGAAAAGAACTTTCTCATCTACAGGGACCTTATCCTAGAAAAGCTAAGTTCTCTGAGTGAGGGTTCACTGGTGCAAAAGCAGCAGACTAGAAGGCAACGTTATGAAACTGCTTGACAGTCTAGTGAGTTGGCAACAACCCAAGATATGTTGAGAAGCATGCGGTAAGGTATGCAGAGCATGATGAATGCAGAGTATGCTGTATGCAGAGCATGCTGTATGTAGAGCATGTTGTATGCAGAGCATGCTGAATGCAGAGCATGCTGTATGCAGAGCATGTTGTATGCAGAGCATGCTGAATGCAGAGCATGCTGAATGCTGAGCATGTAGTAAGCAGAGCCTGCTGTAAGGAAAGCAGAGCGTGTGCATGGCGTTTAACATTCTTAGAAATTCCATGACCAGTGCTAGAGTGCTTTATGCATGCTTGCATGGGGTTTAAAAATCAACATAATGTTTACCTTACATTCATAACTCATGATTCATATTTTTGCCATGGTTTGAAAATGGAGGTAAGGTATGCTGAACAGCAGAGTCAGAACGAGCTGGAACAACAACAGTGGAAGGTGCAGAAAGTTCCTGTTCCTGTGGAATGAGTGGAGCGTGAAGAGACCGAGGTTGCGCAGAACAAGGTAAAGTTCCCGCAAGCAGAGGTGTCTGAGGTGCAGGAACAGGGTGCACGGGTTGAGCTCGGTGCAGCAGCTGAGGAGACTGACTCACAGGTGGAAGAGGTTGTACCTCCACCGAGAGTTGCACCACCGGTGGAGCAGCCAGGGGAGGAGGAGGAAGAGTGGAGTAATCCTCCTGATCCCAAACCGAAGGTTGCCTTAAAGAAGGCTGAGGCTGAACAACACTGGGAACAGCGAACACAGAAAGAGGTTCAACATCGTACGCCTGGCAGAAGGTGCTGCGACTGGGTGCAGCGAGTGCAGGCGGGTTGAGCACAGGCTGAACGGGTGCAGGTGGAGGTGCAACACTCTCAGCCCGACATTCACGCAACAGATCCGAAAGCTGTGCTTGCATGGACTGTAGTAGAGTCCACAACCTCGTACGCCTCCACAACATCGTACGCCTGGCAGATGGTGCTGCGACTGGGTGCAGCGAGTGCAGGCGGGTGCAGCACAGGCTGAACGGGTGCAGCCGGTTGGTGCACCACCGGTGCAGGCGGGTGCAGCACAGACTGAACGGGTGCAGCCGGTTGGTGCACCACCGGTGCAGGCGGGTGCAGCACCGGCTGAACGGGTGCAGGCGGTTGGTGCACCACCGGTGCAGGAGGAGGAGGAGGTGCAACACTCTCGGCACGACACTCACGCATCAGGTCCGAAAGCAGTGCTGCATGGACTGTAGTAGAGTCCACAACATCGTACGCCTGGCAGGTGGTACTGCGATCAGGCGGAGCGAGCATAGGCGGGGGGGGAGTGTAGGCGCACTCTCAGCCCGACAAAATGATGACTGAGGAGAGTCAGAGCTAACCCAATGACTGCATCCGGGTTGTTGAACTTTACTTCGTACGTCTGGCATAGGTCTGGACTTTACGTTTAAGAGGTCTAGAGACCTGAGACCAGCGTTACTCTGCCTTTATTTTCTCCTCTAAATCTCTTCTGCAGACGAGCAAAATAAGGGCTCAATCGTCTGCGGGTGGGAGTGACGGTCTCGGTAAGACACGCCCACAACCACCGAGGATACTTCTGTGCGCCGATCAAGGCCTGCCGAACCCTTTTGTCCTTCGACATTGCTTCTCCCCTGGGCTTGGGAGCTTGCAAGAGGTCCCGGACTGGGAGGACGACTGGCGCGCACAAAAGTACCCTCACGCATAACACTGACATCAATCACTTATCACTTTGATTTCTGTTTGCACTTATTTCACTGAACTCGAAACTTTAAGTGGTTTGTACCTGAAACACGCAATTCTATCCTTCTCAAAAGTTAATAATTGCGAAAACAGAATAACAATGTAACAGAAAAATCTAATGAAAGAAAATTCAGTGGCTGGAAAGAGACTAAACACTAGATCACTCTAGAAACGTTTAGTTTCTTCCCCTAAAGAGACTAGGGATAAGAGCAAAACGATAACGACGTTACTCGTACGCCTGGCAGGCTTGAGGGAAACGTTTATCCTCTTTCTCCCTCCGTCTCTATCTCTCTCTCTCTCTCTCTTGACTAAGAACCTGAGAGAAGAGCCCAATCATATATATCGTTAAAACATATTATTGTTAAAGGAAAAAACTGAAATATTTCCCAAAAAGAAAAGTTCCTTATTAGGATCAAAACCATTAAGTTAAGAAAGAATGAACAAAACGCTAGACACGGTTACTCTTACTGCAATGTGACACCGTGAACATTCTTTCTCTATCGTAACGATAGAGTGCAAGTTGAAACGTTCTGAACGTCAACAACTGCCGAGACAAACAAAACGTTAGTTCAACTTTGAAAAAGTACGAGACTATCAAAGAAATTCTTTCAAAGACCTTAAAATAGCATAATATGTTAACAGGTAAAACCGAAATGACGGACTCACGATAATTAACTTCGGTACCAAGAAAAGACCGCCTACTATTAGGAAGGTCGAATATAAACAAATATAAAAATTAATTTTAATAAGTTTATAATAAAAGGAAGTTAATCGAAGAGGCCTATAAGAGGCGGAGAGATATAAAATAAATCTATAACTTTTGTTAAGCAAAATTAAGAAAGAGAGTCTATACTCTCTTAGACACCAACACTTCCGTCTAAGGGAAGGGTCGGCCATTGAAAGGTGAACGAGAGTTCATACTCTCTTCGTCACCAAAATTAAATTAATTCCAAAAGCTAACTAAGCTAAAATAGAAGTTTCCAGTAAAGCGACAGCCGAAATCAAAGAGAAATACTTCACCAAAGTCGTGAAAATACTCCAAGAACATAAGCGTATCCCAGAACGTCTTGCCGGAAGCACGACAGAGGAATAATTGAGGAGGTGTCAACAAGAAGTACTTGAGTACCTGGCCACAGGTGGCGCTGGTATGTACACCCCCTTCTAGTATTGTGATAGCTGGCGTATCCCTCCATAGAATTCTGTCGGGCAACGGAGTTGACAGCTACATGATTATCGGGTAAGTTTAATATTGAAAATACGGAAATTCCCTGCTTGGTGGGTTGGAAGTCCGCTGTAACCCAAACTGGAAGGTTCAATTTTTGCCTTAGGAGTGATTGCTTGATCTAACTAGAAAAAGCACTCAAGAGTGCAAAACTCACCTACGGCAGCTCATTTTTTGAAACCACCTCGCATTTTCCAGAATGAATTTAGAGCGTAGGCGTATTTGAAGTCTGTGACAACCATGTGCGAACTTGGGGTTAAGATATGGGTTAATTTGGTCAACCATTTGCTCAATCTTGACCTTGAGCTTTGACCTAGGACTTTTAAAATTGTGTCACTTCCACGTCTCAACATAAAATTAATTCCTGATAGCTGCTCTACTCTATGAGTAAAATTGTGGCCAAGAAGTTGTTCACAAACAAACAAACAGGGGCAAAAACATGACCTCCTTCCAACTTCGTTGGTGGAGGCAATTTGAAGATAAGCGAGGACCATTGCCATCCCTGCCTGCCTTTCAAATGGATGAAAGCCCAATAGGACCTGAGTCGTATATGTATACAGTACATGTAACCAATTAAAGCGGGAGATTCCTCTCCCCCGAGGGGGACGTCAGTGGCAAACATATACCAAACAAAGATTAACAGGCTGGTATAAGATCCACCATCCTCCCACCCGTTAAAGAAGGATGGGGAGAGATATTTCTTTAAGCTTAAAGAATGGAGCTCTGAATTGAAACTCGCCAACATCTTTCCCAACAGCATGTAAGGTTTAGACTGCTTTATCTAAATGAGAATGGACAGAAGAAGGAGGGAAGAAAGCCAGTCTTCCTACCATTCATTCCAGGCGACTGCCTACGAGACGGTTTTCGATCAACCTTCAAAGAGGTAGACTTGCGAGAAGGTTAATGAGCAACCTTAGGCAACCGCTCCGGCAAGCTAGAGTGCTCGCGAGGAGAATGAGGAAGAAGGGCAGCAGCCCCTGCAGAGGTGGAGGAGGAAAAGGAAGACCTTCTACTGAAGCAAGTTCTACAGATGGAGGAACAATTGTCGTCTACTTCTGTAAGGATCCAACGGGCATGATGTTCTGTCCCAAACGCTTCGTGTTCAGGATACATAGCATTTCCTCCAACGGGGATCCCTGAATGCCAAGCAAGGACCTGAAAACCCGTAAAGAAAAATAATATTTTAATTATAAAATAAATTTTTGAATATACTTACCCGGTGAATATATAATAGCTGCTACTCAGCGGCTCGACAGAAAACACACTCAAAAAACTCGCAAGCGATCGCTATGAAGGTTGCGGGTGTGCCCACCAGCGCCAACTATCGGCCAGATACCACTCTTGCATGTAAACAAACCCTTCAATTCTTCTCGTCCCGCTGTGTCTCTATTGGGGAGGAAGGGAGGGCCTTTAATTTATATATTCACCGGGTAAGTATATTCTAAAATTTATTTTATAATTAAAATATCATTTTTAAATATTTAACTTAGCCGGTGAATATACAATAGCTGATTCACACCCAAGGCGGTGGGTAGAGACCAGAGTTAATTAAGTTTACAGCGTATAAGCTAAGAGCTTTTTTGACAGTTATCAATATAACAAAACCAAAAAATATAGGTACCTGGTAAGGAAGTTGACTTAGACGATTACTCTGCCTTGTAAGTCTGTCTTCCTCACGGAGCCCAGCGATCCTCTTAGGATGCTGAAAGACTCCCAGGAGCTGAAGTATCAAGGGCTGCAACCCATACAACAGGACCTCATCAAACCCCTAATCTGGGCGCTCTCAAGAAATGACTTTGACCACCCGCCAAATCAACCAGGATGCGAAAGGCTTCTTAGCCTTCCGTACAACCCATAAAACAATATTAAAAACATTTCAAGAGACAGATTAAAAAGGATATTGGAATTAGGGAAGTGTAGTGGTAGAACCCTCACCCACTACTGCACTCGCTGCTAAGAATGGACCCAGTGTGTAGCAGTCCTCGTAAAGAGTCTGGACATCTTTCAAGTAAAATGACGCGAACACTGACTTGCTTCTCCAAAAGGTCGCGTCCATGATACTTTGCACAGATCTATTTTGCTTGAAGGCCACGGAGGTTGCTATAGCTCTAATTTCGTGCGTCTTAACCTTAAGCAAAGATCGGTCTTCCTCACTCAAGTGGGAATGGGCTTCTCGTATTAAAAATCTGATAAAATATGACAAAGCATTCTTTGACATAGGAAAGGATGATTTCTTAACCGAACACCATAACGCTTCAGATTTACCTCGTAAAGGCTTAGTACGAGCTAAATAGAAC
This sequence comes from Palaemon carinicauda, assembly GCF_036898095.1. Lineage (NCBI taxonomy): Eukaryota > Metazoa > Arthropoda > Malacostraca > Decapoda > Palaemonidae > Palaemon > Palaemon carinicauda. The sequence continues at coordinate 5,909,851 of NC_090737.1, forward strand.
TTAAGAGCTCTAACGGGACATAACACTCTCTCTAGTTCGTTGCCTACGATCTCTGATAAGCAAGGAATATCAAAAGATTTAGGCCAAGGACGAGAAGGCAGTTCATTCTTGGCCAGGAAACCAAGTTGAAGAGAACAAGTGGCTTTTTCTGTGGAAAAACCGATGTTCTTGCTGAAGGCATGAAGTTCACTGACTCTTTTAGCCGAGGCCAAGCACACCAGGAAAAGAGTCTTAAGAGTGAGATCCTTCAGGGAGGCTGAATGTAAAGGCTCAAACCTGTCTGACATGAGGAACCTTAGGACCACGTCTAAGTTCCATCCAGGAGTAGCCAAACGACGTTCCTTAGAAGTTTCAAAAGACTTAAGGAGATCTTGTAGATCTTTATCGTTGGAAAGATCTAAGCCTCTATGCCGGAAGACCGAAGCCAACATGCTCCTGTAGCCCTTGATCGTGGAAGCTGAAAGGGAGCGAACCTTTCTCAGGTGTAAGAGAAAATCAGCGATTTAGGCTACAGAGGTACTGGACGAGGATACAGATACTGACTTGCACCAGTTTCGGAAGATTTCCCACTTCGATTGGTATACTCTAATGGTAGAAGCTCTCCTCGCTCTTGCAATCGCACTGGCTGCCTCCTTCGAAAAGCCTCTAGCTCTAGTGAGTCTTTCGATAGTCTGAAGGCAGTCAGAAGAAGAGCGGGGAGGCCTTGGTGTACCTTCTTTACGTGGGGCTGACGTAACAGGTCTACTTTTAGAGGAAGACTTCTTGGAGAGTCTACCAGCCATCGAAGTACCTCGGTGAACCATTCTCTCGCGGGCCAGAGGGGAGCAACTAACGTCAACCTTGTCCCTTCGTGAGAGGCGAACTTCTGCAGTACCTTGTTGACAATCTTGAATGGTGGGAATGCATATAGGTCTAGATGAGACCAATCTAGAAGAAAAGCGTCTATATGTATTGCTGCTGGGTCTGGGACTGGAGAGCAATAGATTGGAAGCCTCTTGGTCATCGAAGTTGCAAAGAGGTCTATGGTGGGTTGACCCCAAGTCGCCCAAAGCCTCTTGCACACGTCCTTGTGGAGGGTCCATTCTGTAGGAATTACCTGACCCTTCCGACTGAGGCAATCTGCTAAGACGTTCAAGTCGCCCTGGATAAACCTCGATACCAGGGAGATGCCTCGATCTCTTGACCAAATGAGCAGGTCCCTTGCGATCTCGTACAGTGTCAGGGAGTGGGTGCCTCCTTGCTTGGAAATGTATGCCAAGGCTGTGGTATTGTCCGAGTTGATCTCCACCACTTTGTCTCGAAGGAGACTCTCGAAGTTCATCAAGGCCAGGTGGACTGCCAAAAGCTCCTTGCCGTTGATGTGCATGCTCCTCTGACTTGAGGTCCACAGACCTGAGCATTCCCGACCGTCCAGGGTCGCACCCCAACCCAAATCCGATGCGTCTGAGAATAGAACGTGGTTTGGTTTCTGAACTGCTAGGGGAAGTCCCTCTCTTAGACTGATATTGTCGTTCCACCAATTCAGGCATGCCTTTACTGTTTCGGAGATCGGGATTGAGACCGCCTCTAGCGTCTTGTCCTTTTTCCAGTGAAAAGCTAGATGGAACTGGAGAGGTCGAAGGTGTAGCCTTCCTAGCGAGACAAACTGCTCCAGGGATGATAGAGTTCCTACTAGACTCATCCAATTCCTGATTGAGCAACGTTCTCTCTTCAACATCCGTTGGATTACGAGCAGGGCTTGATCTATTCGGGGGGCAGACGGAAAAGCCCGAAAAACTGGACTGCGAATCTCCCTCCCTAAATACAGTATAGTTTGGGATGGGATCAGCTGGGACTTTTCCATGTTGACCAAAAGTCCCAATTCCTTGGTCAGATCCAATGTCCAATGAAGATCCTGCAGACAGCGATGACTGGACGAGGCTCTGAGAAGCCAGTCGTCCAAGTAAAGGGAGGCTCGGATTCCCGATAAATGGAGGAATTTTGCCACATTCCTCATAAGCCTCGTAAACACGAGAGGAGCAGGACTTAGGCCAAAGCACAGGGCCCGAAACTGGTACACCACATTGTCGAAAACAAACCTCAGAAAAGGTTGGGAATCTGAGTGAATGGGGATGTGGAAGTATGCGTCTCTTAGGTCGAGAGAGACCATCCAGTCTCCCTTTCTGACCGCTGCTAAGACTGATTTCGTAGTCTCCATGGTAAACTTTGTCTTCGTGACAAAGACGTTCAGAGCACTGACGTCTAGCACCGGTCTCCAACCTCCTGTCTTCTTTGGTACTAGGAAGAGGTGGTTGTAAAACCCCGGTGATTGAAGGTCCGAGACTTTCACCACCGCTCCCTTCTCTAGCAAAAGAGACACTTCTAGTTTCAGGGCTTGTCTCTTTGATTCCTCTCGGTAATTGGGAGAGAGATCGATGGGGGAAGTCGCTAGAGGAGGTTTGTGTACAAATGGAATTTTGTACCCCTCTCTGAGCAACCTCACAGACTGTTGGTCTGCGCCTCTCTTCTCCCAGGTTCGCCAGAAGTTCTTGAGTCTGGCACCTACTGCTGTATGAGGCTGCGGGCAGTCAGACTCTGCCACGTGAGGACTTGGCTCCTTTCCTCTTTCCTCTCTTTCCCTCGGCACGAGTACTTCCCCTGCTGGGAGCTCTGCCACGAAAGGGCGGAATAAACCTGGACGCCGGAGTGTCTATCCTTGGTCTTGCAGAAAAGGAAGTCGAAGGAGTCCCTTTGCGAGCAGAGGACTCTACCAAGTCATGGGTGTCCTTCTGCACGAGTGACAAAGCTATGTCCTTAACCAAATGTTCAGGGAACAAAAACTTCGATAAGGGAGCAAAGAGTAGCTCAGATCTTTGACAGGGAGTAACTCCTGCCGACAGAAAAGAGCAAAGGGACTCTCGCTTCTTAAGGACTCCTGAAGTAAAAGAGGAGGCGAGCTCATTGGATCCATCGCGGATGGCTTTATCCATGCAGGACATAATGAGTAAGGAGACATCTCTATCAGCCGATGAGATTTTCCTACTTAAGGCTCCCAAACACCAGTCAAGGAAGTTGAAAACTTCAAAAGCTCTAAAAATGCCTTTCAGCAGATGGTCAAGGTCCGAGGATGACCAACTAATCTTCGAGCGTCTCATGGCTAGGCGGCGGGGAGAGTCTACAAGGCTTAAGAAGTCGCCCTGGGCAGAGGCAGGGACTCCCAAGCCGAGAACTTCTCCCGTGGCATACCAGACGCTCGATCTAGACGAGAGTTTAGATGGAGGGAAGGCAAAGGCCGTCTTCCCCAAACTCCTCTTGGTTTCCAACCAATCGCCTAAAAGCCGTAAAGCTCTCTTGGACGAGCGAGAGAGGACAAGTTTTGTAAAGGCTGGCATGTCAGCAGGTACGCCTAAAACAAACTCAGATGGTGGCGAACGAGGAGCAACAGAGACGAAGTGTTCGGGAAACAACTCTTTAAAAATTAACATGACTTTCTTAAAGTCCATTGATGGCGGAACTGTTCTGGGTTCATCAATATCTGAAGGATGATCCTCAGGCTGAGGGTCAGCAACGTCCTCATCCGAAGGTTCCTCATCTGACAACTGTTGAGAAACAAGCAAAGGGGTTGGCAATGCTTGACACGCTGCGTCCACCCGCACTGGTGCATAAGTAGCGGACCAGGACGCAACGTCCTGTAACTGCTTGACAGTCTGTGAACTGTCAACAACAACAGGTGCGTGAGGACGCACAGCGTCCACCCGAGACTGCTTTGACCGCCTAGTCTGAGCAGTCAAAACAACTCTAGACTGCGGATGTTGACGCTCAGCGTCAAAACAAGTCAACTCCGATGGTTGGCGAACGTCCTGAACGTTCTCAGGAGCATCAGCAAGTTGCCTAACGTCCAAAAGCGGCTGAAAATCCACACAAGACCACATCGAGTGTGGTTCTAAACAAACTGATTGACGTGACTTGGCTACACCAACGTCAACAGGACGCACAGAGGAACGTTTGGGTGGCTGAAGGCCAGGATCTCGATGAGATAAACGGCTAGTCTCAACGGAAACCTTATCGGCATTGTAGTCTTCCATAAGGGAGGCAAGCTTAGACTGCATGTCCTGCAGTATAACCCATTTAGGGTCCACGGGAATGGGTGCGGTAACCGACGGGGTTAACGTCTGAGACGGCACAACCTTGCCTTGCTTAGGCGGCGAGCAGTCATCCGACGACTGCAACGGGTCCGAACTGTCCCAATGACTACATCCAGGACGTTGGACCTGTCCTGAAGGGACCGACTTCCGTTTAAGAGGCCTAGAAACCTTGCTCCACGGTTTCTTGCGTGAAAAGCCTTCGGAAGACGAGGAGAAAATAGGCTCTCTCGTCTTACGGTAGGGGCGATCTTGGTGAGATACACCTGATACCATAGAGGGAACGTCTGTTCGCTGATCAAGGCCTCTCGAACCCATAAGTCGTACGACATTACTTCTCCCCTGGGCTTGGGAGCTTGCAAGAGGTCCCGGACTAGGAGAACGACAGGCACGAACAGACGAACCCTCGGTCGCAACACTGTTCACAACACTTTGCGCACTAATCACTTTCCCACTTTCCGCCGTGGCACTATGACACTTAAGTTCCTTCACGTCAGCCATGAGTTGATTACGATCAGTTGCTAACGCTTCAACTCTTTCCCCCAAGGCATGAATAGCACGTAACATATCTTGCATAGATGGTTCCTGAGTGCTAGAAGGGGGGTTAGGAACAACCACTACAGGGGAAGGATTAGGTTCAGGGGCATGTGGAGAGGAAAAATCTACAGACATAGATGAACTCCTCCTTACCCTATCTCTCTCTAGCCTACGTGCATATTTATCGTATTCGAGCCAATCGAATTCCGAAAGGCCCACGCATTCCTCACACCGATCTCCCAATTGACAGGTTTTACCCCGACAATTGGAACAAACAGTATGTGGGTCGAGAGAAGCCTTTGGAAGACGCCTATGACAGTCCCTAGCATTACACTTCCGAAATCTAGGTACTTGTGAAGGGTCAGCCATTTTGAATTAGTCAAAGAAAATTCCAAAAAAAAAAAAAAACCAAGTCATCAACAAATAATCTGATTCAATAAAGAGTTCAAGAGTTTATGTTGAGGAAAAACACCTGCACTGCGAAAGCTCAAACCAAAATGAAGTACTTCACCAAATATGTTGTGAAAACTCCAGGTTCTACAGGGAGTATTGATACGTCTTGTCGTCAACGTCGACAGAGAAGAATTGAAGGGTTTGTTTACATGCAAGAGTGGTATCTGGCCGATAGTTGGCGCTGGTGGGCACACCCGCTACCTTCATAGCTATCGCTCGCGAGTTTTTTGAGTGTGTTTTCTGTCGAGCCGCTGAGTAGCAGCTATTATATATTCACCGGCTAAGTTAAATATTTAAAAAAGTAGACTCTCTGAGGAGGACCAGCCCCCGGAGAGGCTACTAAAGAAGAGTCAGAGTGGCAAGTCGTGGGGGAAGAAAAAGCAGACCTGGATTTCTTTGACTTCGAGGAAAATCCTGAAGAAGAAGAATCCATTTTCAACTTCTTATCTTCCTCTTGCCAAACTTCACCCACTGAGAAGGCAGCCACTCCCTACACTCATTACAAGGTGGGGCCTCCATATACTTATGGCCTTTGCAAGACCGGCAAATTGTATGAGGATCTACCTCAATACCATTCATAAAGGTACCACAGATGTTCGGTGGTACCTCTGGGCATGTCTGCATAACAGGCAGTCGGAAGCAATCACTCACACAAGCACTGCTGAAAAGAAAACGCAAAACAAAGATTAAAAAATCTGCCAAAGTTCCAGGCCGGGAGAGTATGTCTACACTCTCCGATGGCTGAAATCAAAGTGAAGAGCTGTGAACTGGCAGGGGGGGAAATTTGCCTCCCCGCTACCAACAGGTATTAAACTACCCACTGGTTGTTTACACCTCATTAAACTTTTTAGCTGCCATATACCAGTTTGCACTATTATCATCTATAAGTGAAGGAAGATGGTTTGGATTTTGGGTAGGAACAACTGTATTTCCAATATGCTAAGTTACTGAATAACTAAAACAAATGTGAGAACTACATAGGATATGTCAAGAAAATCAAATTTTACCAGGTGACTACAAACCAGTTTACATAGTTGATATGCTAACTGCTACCTTTGAATTAATTACTGTACAGATTATCATGACTTTGGAAAAAATCCTTGTAGTGTCCTCGTCCGTATTACGGACAAATTCTCAAATAATAATATAAGGAAGATTAAGCTTATGTCAAATAATGTTTACAATTCTGCATAAAACTACCAAACCGCTATAAACTTACACCACTGAAGGTATAGTTTCTAATTTCTTCTCCAAAACCCTCCAGGTCATTTGGCCAAACCATTTTGATGAGATGATCATGTACCTATAAAAAAAAGGTATTTTCACTAAAGAAAAAAAAAATAATTCTAAAAAAGCACATATAACAATAATTAGCTGAGCTATTTGTGAAAAATGTTATTTTTATTAATAAAATAAATTTTTGAATATACTTACCCGGTGATTATATAAGCTGCAACTCTGTTGCTCGACAGAAAACTCTACGTTCAAAATACGCCAGCGATCGCTATGCAGGTAGGGGGTGTACATCAACAGCGCCATCTGTCGAGCAGGTACTCAGTACTCAATGTAAACACAGAACCAATTTTCTCCTCGGTCCACTGGGTCTCTATTGGGGAGGAAGGGAGGGTCCTTTAATATATAATCACCGGGTAAGTATATTCAAAAATTTATTTTATTAATAAAAATAACATTTTTCAATATTAAACTTAGCCGGTGATTATATAAGCTGATTCACACCCAGGGGGGTGGGTAGAGACCAGCATTACTTGTTTACATTATTATGAGCTAAGTATTTTGTATTTCATTTTAGCAGTTATTCAAAATAACAAACATAAAATAAATAAGTACCTGGTAAGGAAGTCGACTTGAACAATTACTCTGCCTTTTTAAGTACGTCTTCCTTACGGAGCCTCGCGATCCTCTTAGGATGCTGAGCGACCCCTAGGATCTGAAGTATCAAGGGTTGCAACCCATACAACAGGACCTCATCAAAACCTCTAATCTAGGCGCTTCTCAAGAAATGACTTTGACCACCCGCCAAATCAAGTAGGATGCGAAAGGCTTCTTAGCCTTCCGGACAACCCAAAAACAATAATAAAACATTTCAAGAGAAAGATTAAAAAGGTTATGGAATTAGGGAATTGTAGTGGTTGAGCCCTCACCCACTACTGCACTCGTTGCTACGAATGGTCCCAGAGTGTAGCAGTTCTCGTAAAGAGACTGGACATTCTTAAGATAAAAAGACGCGAACACTGACTTGCTTTTCCAATAGGTTGCGTCGATTATACTTTGCAGAGATCTATTTTGTTTAAAGGCCACGGAAGTTGCGACAGCTCTAACTTCGTGTGTCCTTACCTTCAGCAAAGCTTGGTCTTCCTCATTCAGATGGGAATGAGCTTCTCGTATTAACAGTCTGATAAAATAGGATAAAGCATTCTTTGACATAGGCAAAGATGGTTTCTTAACTGAACACCATAAAGCTTCAGACGGGCCTCGTAAAGGTTTAGTTCGTTTTAAATAGAACTTAAGAGCTCTTACAGGACATAAGACTCTTTCTAGTTCATTTCCAACCATACGATATGTTTGGAATATCGAACGATATTGGCCAAGGCCGAGAAGGCAGCTCGTGTTTGGCTAGAAAACCAAGTTGTAGAACATGTAGCCGTTTCGGATGAGAATCCGATGTTCTTGCTGAAGGCATGAATCTCACTGACTCTTTTAGCTGTGGCTAAGCATACCAGGAAAAGAGTCTTTAAGGTGAGATCTTTCAGGGAGGCTGATTGTAGCGGTTCGAACCTGTCTGACATAAGGAATCTTAGTACCACGTCTAAATTCCAACCAGGTGTAACCAAACGACGCTCCTTCGTGGTCTCAAAAGACTTAAGGAGGTCCTGTAGATCTTTATTGTTGGAAAGATCTAAGCCTCTGTGACGGAAGACTGATGCCAACATGCTTCTGTAACCCTTGATAGTGGGAGCTGAAAGAGATCGTTCTTTCCTCAGATATAAGAGGAAGTCAGCTATTTGAGTTACAGAGGTACTGGTCGAGGATACGGATACTGACTTGCACCAGTTTCGGAAGATTTCCCACTTCGATTGGTAGACTCTAAGGGTGGATGTTCTCCTTGCTCTAGCAATCGCTCTGGCTGCCTCCTTCGAAAAGCCTCTAGCTCTCGAGATTCTTTCGATAGTCTGAAGGCAGTCAGACGAAGAGTGTGGAGGCCTTGGTGTACCTTCTTTACGCGTGGCTGACGTAGAAGGTCCACCCTTAGGGGAAGTGTTCTGGGAACGTCTACTAGCCATCGAAGTACCTCGGTGAACCATTCTCTCGCGGGCCAGAGGGAAGCAACTAGCGTCAACCTTGTCCCTTCGTGAGAGGCGAACTTCTGCAGTACCTTGTTGACAATCTTGAACGGAGGGAATGCATATAGATCTAGATGTGACCAATCTAGTAGAAAGGCATCTATATGAACTGCTGCTGGGTCCGGGATTGGTGAGCAAAATATTGGGAGCCTCTTGGTCATCGAGGTTGCGAAGAGATCTATGGTTGGCTGGCCCCAGGTGGCCCAAAGTCTCTTGCATACATCCTTGTGGAGGGTCCATTCTGTTGGAATTATTTGTCCCTTCCGACTGAGACAATCTGCCATGACATTCAAGTTGCCTTGGATGAACCTCGTTACTAGTGATATGTCTAGACCTTTTGACCAGGTGAGGAGGTCCCTTGCGATCTCGTACAATGTCAGAGAGTAGGTCCCTCCTTGCTTGGAGATGTACGCCAAAGCCGTGGTGTTGTCCGAGTTCACCTCCACCACTTTGCCTTGAAGGAGAGACCTGAAGCTTTTCCAGGTCAGACGTACTGCCAGTAGCTCCTTGCAGTTGAAATGCATTGTCCTTTGACTCGAGTTCCATAATCCCGAGCATTCCCGACCGTCTAATGTCGCACCCCAGCCTACGTCCGATGCGTCCGAGAAGAGAACGTGGTTGGGAGTCTGAACAGTCAGGGGAAGACCCTCTCTAAGGTTGATATAGTCCTTTCACCAAGTCAGACAAGACTTTATCTTTCCGGAAACCGGGATCGAGACCGCTTCTAGCGTCTTGTCCTTTTTCCAGTGAAAAGCTAGATGGTATAGAAGAGGACGGAGGTGTAGTCTTCCTAGTGACACAAATTGATCCACGGATGACAGTGTCCCTACCAGACTCATCCACAGCCTGACTGGGCAGTGTTCCTTCTTCAGCATCTTCTGGATGGATAGCAGGGCTGGGGGCTGATCGTCTTGTTCAGCAACGTCCTCATCAGAGGGTTCCTCATCCGAAACTGATGAGGAAACGGCAACGGAGTGGGCAACGTCTGACTCGCTGAATCCGGTCGCACTGGTGGATGCGTGACGGAGCCGGACGCAAAATCATGGAACTGCTGCACAGTCTGTGAACTGTCAACAACCATGGGTGCGCGAGGAAGTACAGCGTCAACCCGAAACTGTCTAGACTGTCTGGGTTGTGCAGTCAACACCCTACCGGGTTGCTGAGGTTGACGCACTGCGTCACAACAAGTCACCTCTGCTGGTTGCTGAACGTCCTGAACGTCAACAACCACCTCCAAGCGTCGCTTAACGTCAACGTGCGACTGGCAACCCACACTGGGTCGCATCGGTGGAGGAACCACCTCAACTGGCAGACGCGAGTAGGTTACCTCAGCGTCTACAGGGCGCACAACCGACCGGTTGGAAGGTTGTTGGCCAGAAGGAGGAACCACCTCAACTGGCAGACGCGAGTAGGTTACCTCAGCGTCAACAGGGCGCACAACCAACCGGTTGGAAAGTTGTTGGCCAGAAGGTTCTTCTCCGCATTTAAGTCCTCTATCAAGGACGCAAGCTTGGACTGCATGTCTTGCAGCAAAGCCCATTTAGGGTCTACGGGAGCAGGTGTGGCAACAGACGGGGTTAGCGACTGAGGCGGAACCATTTACCATCCCTGAAAGCCTTGTTATGTGTGACATAATAGTACAGCAAAACTTCAAAGGCTCGACAAAAGTTGAGAAGTTGACCTGTAAACAACTTGGAGCGTCTCCTGGCTAGGCGCCAGGGCGAGTCTACCAGAATTGAGAAGTCTATCTGGGCAGAGGCATGAACTCCCAAGCCGAGAACTTCTCTCGTGTCCTATCAGACTCTCGCTCTATAAGCCAGCTTAAAAGAAGGGAAATCAAAGGCTGTATCCCTAAAACTACTCCTGGTGCAAAAACCAGTCGCCTAGCCAACGTAACGCTCTCTAGGAGAGCGAGAGAGCACTAGCTTAAAAACAACGGCTTCGAAGTAGCTAGGCCTAGTGTAAGTTCTGACGTTTAGGCGAACGAGGAGCAGCAGTTACAAGATCCGGACGAAGATCCTTAAAAAATCATCATGATTTAATTAAAGTCCATAGGAGGCTACGCAGCTTAAGGCTCCTCTCCAAATGACAGAGTCCTCAAGGGAATATCAGTAGGAGGGAGAACAGCAACTTCCTCATCTACAGGAACCTTGTCCGATAAAAGCTAGGTTACCTCAGTGAGTCTCTCACTGGTGCATTAGTAGCAGACCAGAAGGCAACGTCATGTAACTGCTTGACAGTCTGTGAACTGTCAACAACTGAACTGTCAACCACAACAGGTGCGTGAGGACATACAGTGTCCACTCGAGACTGCTTTGACTGTCTAGACTGAGCAGTCAAAACAACTCTAGAATGCGGAGGTTGACGCACCGCGTCAAAACAAAACAACTTAGACTGTTGTTGTACCTCGTGAACGTCAACGGAAGGTTCCGTGCATTACTGAACGTCAACATGCGGCTGGCAGGGTACACTGGAACGCATGGGTGGCGGGACTCTCTCAGCTGGAGTGCGGCAGAAGGTCGCCTCAGCGTCCACAGGACGCACAACCGTGGTTGGTTGTAGGCTAGAGGTTGGTGCAGTGTCAACCTTCTCCGCACGAAAGTCCCGCATCAATGACGTTAACTGAGACTGCATGGTCTGCAGCAAAGACCACTTAGGGTCTACAGGAGCAGGTGCGGCAACAGACGGTGTGACTGCCTGATGCGGTACCGCTTTGCCTCTCTTAGGAGGTGAGCAGTCGTCGGAAGACTGCAGCGAGTCCGAACTGACCCAGTGGCTACAACTGAGCCGTTGGACTTGCGCGGAAGGGACCGACTTGCGCTTAATAAGCCGCGAGACCTTGGTCCATGGTTTCTTACGAGAAACCTCTTCCGCAGACGAGAAATAAATGGGCTCTCTCGTCTTTGTGTGGGTGGGGCGATCTTGGGTAGCTACGCCCGAAACCACGGAGGGAAACGTCTGTTCGTTGATCAAGGCCTCTCGAACCCATAAAACGTTCGACATTACTTCTCCCCTGGGCTTGGGAGCTTGCAAGAGGTCCCGGACTAGGTGAACGACAGGCACGAACAGACGAACCCTCGGACGCAACACTGTAACACTTTGCGCATATCACTTTATCACTTCGATTTTCTGTTTTGCACTTATTTCACTGAAATCGAAACTTTTACTGATTTCTACCTGAAACACGCAATTCTACCCTTCATTAAAGGTAGTAATTGCGAAATCAGTCGTATAATGCAGCTCATTAATACTAGCAAAAAACAGAAAACATATATAAAGATAAAAAATTCAGTGGCTGGGAAAGAGACTAAACACTAGTTCAAATAAACTACGTTTACAATCTCTCACCGCACATAGCCTGGGGACAAGAATAAAACCCTAGAAACGTTTTACCTTCTTCCCCGTACAGCGACTAGGGACGAGAGTAACACGAGAACAACGTTACCCACTTGAACGGAACGTTTTCTCTCCTCTCTCTCCCTCCGTCTCTATCTCTCTCTCTCTCTTTCTCTCTTGATTTCGCACCTAAGAGAAGAGCCCAATAATATATCGTCAAAAAAACATGTTATTTGACTAAAGGAAAAAAACTGAAAGGTTTTCCAAATAAAAAGTTCCTTTAATTTAGAATTAAAACATTAAAGCTAAGAAAGAATGAACAAAACGTCAGAATCGATTTACTCTTACTGCAAAGTGAAACCTTGATACACTCTCTCTCTATCGTAACGATAGAGCGCATGTTGAACGTCCTGAACGTCAACAACTGCGTAGTCTAAAAAACTAAACGTTAGTTCATCTTTGAAAACAGTACGAAGACTATCAAAGAAATTCTTTCATAAAACATTAAATTTAAAAAGTTTTAAATTCTTTAAAGGCTAAATACGATATAACGGGCTCAACGTTGATTAACTTCGGTTCCAAGTTAGGACCGCCTACTATCAGGAAAGGTCGCATATAAACAAAACATAAAAATTTATAATTATATGTTTATAATAAATGGAAAGTTAATCGAAGAGGCCTAAAAAGGCGGAGAGATATAAAATATATAGATCTATAACGTGTTAAGCAAAATTACTAAAAACCTAAACACACTTCCGTCTAAGGGAAGGGTCGGCCATTTAAAAGTGAAAGAGAGTCCATACTCTCTTTGTCACCATAATTAAATCTATCCAAAACGAGTTCAAGTTTTGAGATGAAGATAAAACACCTGCATAGCGAAAGCTCAAAACTAGAATAGTGTACTTCACCAAATAGTTGTGAAAACAAATCCAGTTAGTAACAGCGTATTAGTAGGTCTTGCCGGTAGCCCGACAGAGAGAAAATTGGCTCTGTGTTTACATTGAGTACTGAGTACCTGCTCGACAGATGGCGCTGTTGATGTACACCCCCTACCTGCATAGCGATCGCTGGCGTATTTTGAACGTAGAGTTTTCTGTCGAGCAACAGAGTTGCAGCTTATATAATCACCGGCTAAGTTTAATATTGAAAAAAGCAATTATTTAATATGATAAATACTTGGAAGACCTCTACCTGGTATAGCAATCCACATTCAAAGGCACAGGCTAATACAGTACAGTTTATACTTTATACCAATAATCCTGATAATTTTTGTCCTCTACAAGAAATTATATATCGCCTATAAAGAAGACTTATAATGAAGAATTTAACTAGTTTCTTTAAAAATCATATCATCATCATCATCTCCTCCTACACCTATTGACACAAAGGGCCTAGGTTAGATTTCACCAGTCGTCTCTATCTTGAACTTTTAATTCAATATTCTATACTCCATTCATCCTTTCCTACTTCAAGCTTCATAGTTCTTAGCCATGTTGACCTGGGTCTTCCAACTCTTCTAGTGCCTTGTCGAGCCCAGTTATGAGTTATAAACTAATCTCTCTTGGGGAGTGCAAAGAGCATGCCCAATCCAGCTCTATCTACCTCTCACCATGATCTCATCCACACATGGCACTCGGGTGATCTCTCATATTGTTCTATTTCTAATCCTGTCTTGCCATTCAACTCCTAATATTCTTCTGAGGGCTTTGTTCTCAAATCCACAAAATCTGTTGGATATTGTTTCATTGTCATACCATGACTCATGTCCATACAGTAACACAGATCTAACTAAACTGATATATAGACTAATTTTACGTGTAATTTCAGGTGATTTGATTTCCAAATTTTACTTAATTTAGCCACTGTCTGATTTGCTTTTTTCAATCTTTCACTAAACTTCTAAAGACCCAATATTAGAAATCATAGTTCTTAAATATGATATTTTAATTATAGAATAAATTTTTGAATATACTTACCCGGTGAATATATAATAGCTGCTACTCAGCGGCTCGACAGAAAACATACTCAAAAAACTCGCGAGCGATCGCTATGAAGGTTGCGGGTGTGCCCACCAGCGCCAACTACCGGCCAGATACCACTCTTGCATGTAAACAAACCCTTCAATTCTTCTCGTCCCGCTGCGTCTCTATTGGGGAGGAAGGGAGGGCGTTTAATCTATATATTCACCGGGTAAGTATATTCTAAAATTTATTTTATAATTAAAACATCATTTTTAAATATTCAACTTAGCCGGTGAATATATAATAGATGATTCACCCCCAAGGCGGTGGGTAGAGACCAGAGTTAATTAAGTTTACAGCGTATAAGTTAAGAGTTTTTTTTGACAGTTATCAATATAACAAAACCAAAATATATAGGTACCTGGTAAGGAAGCTGACTTAGACGATTACTCTGCCTTGTAAGTCTGTCTTCCTCACGGAGCCCAGCGATCCTCTTAGGATGCTGAAAGACTCCCAGGAGCTGAAGTATCAAGGGCTGCAACCCATACAACAGGACCTCATCAAACCCCTAATCTGGGCGCTCCCAAGAAATGACTTTGACCACCCGCCAAATCAACCAGGATGCGAAAGGCTTCTTAGCCTTCCGTACAACCCAAAAAACAATATTAAAAACATTTCAAGAGACAGATTAAAAAGGGTATTGGAATTAGGGTAATGTAGTGGTATAACCCTCACCCACTACTGCACTCGCTGCAACGAATGGACCCAGTGTGTAGCAGTCCTCGTAAAGAGTCTGGACATCTTTTAAGTAAAATGACGCGAACACTGACTTGCTTCTCCAAAAAGTCGCGTCCATATTACTTTGCAGAGATTAATTTTGCTTGAAGGCCACGGAGGTTGCTATAGCCCTAACTTCGTGCGTCTTAACCTTAAGCAAACATCGGTCTTTCTCATTCAAAGTGAGAATGAGCTTCTCGTATTAAAAAATCTGATAAAATATGACAAAGCATTCTTTGACATAGGCAATGAAGGTTTCTTAACTGAGCACCATAATGCCTCAGATTTACCTCGTATTGACTTAGTACGAGCTAAATCGAACTTAAGAGCTCTAACAGGACATAATACTCTTTCCAGTTCATTGCCTACGATCTCTGATAAGCAAGGAATATCAAAAGATTTAGGCCAAGGATGAGAAGGCAGTTCATTTTTGGCCAGGAAACCAAGTTGAAGTGAACAAGTGGCTTTTTTCTGTAGAAAAGCCGATGTTCTTACTGAAGGCATGAAGTTCACTGACCCTTTTAGCCGAAGCCAAGCACACTAGGAAAAGTGTCTTGAGGGTGAGATCCTTCAGGGAGGCTGAATATAATGGCTCAAACCTGTCTGACATGAGGAACCTTAGGACCACGTCTAAGTTCCATCCAGGAGTTGCCAAACGACGTTCCTTAGAGGTCTCGAAAGACTTAAGGAGATCTTGGAGATCTTTATTGTTGGAAAGATCTAAGCCTCTATGTCGAAAGACCGAAGCCAACATGCTCCTGTAGCCCTTAATCGTGGGAGCTGAAAGGGAGCGAACCTTTCTCAGATGTAAAAGAAAATCTGCGATTCGGGCTACAGAGGTACTGGACGAGGACACAGATGCTGACTTGCACCAGTCTCGAAAGACTTCCCACTTCGACTGGTATACTCTAATGGTAGAAGCTCTCCTAGCTCTTGCAATCGCACTGGCTGCCTCCTTCGAAAAGCCTCTAGCTCTTGAGAGTCTTTCGATAGTCTGAAGGAAGTCAGACGAAGAGCGGGGAGGCTTTGATGGACATTCTTTACGTGGGGCTGACGTAACAGATCTACCCTTAGAGGAAGACTTCTTGGAAAGTCTACCAGCCATTGAAGTACCTCGGTGAACCACTCTCTCGCGGGCCAGAGGGTAGCAACCAACGTCAACCTTGTCCCTTCGTGAGAGGCGAACTTCTGCAGTACCTTGTTGACTATCTTGAATGGTGGGAATGCATATAAGTCCAGAAAAGACCAATCCAGTAGAAACGCGTCTATGTAGATTGCTTCTGTATCTAGGACTGGAGAGCAATAGATTGGTAACCTTTTGGTCAACGAGGAGGCAAAGAGGTCTATGGTGGGTTGACCCCAAGTAGCCCAAAGACTCTTACCCACGTCCTTGTGGAGGGTCCATTCCGTGGGTATCACCTGACCCCTCCGACTGAGACAGTCTGCCAAGACGTTCAAGTCCCCCTGGATGAATCTCGTCAACAGGGAGATGCCTCGAATTCTTGACCATAAGAGAAGGTCCCTTGCGATCTCGAGCAGCGTGAAGGAGTGTGTGCCTCCTTGCTTGGAGATGTACGCCAAAGTTGTGGTGTTGTCTGAGTTGACCTCTACCACTTAGTTTCGAAGAAGCTTTCTAATATCATCAAGGCCAAGTGTACTGCTAATAGCTCCTTGCCGTTGATGTGCATGCTCTTCTGACTTGAGGTCCACAGACCCGAGCATTCCCGACCGTCCAGGGTCGCAACCCCAACCCAAAACCAACGCGTCGGAGAACAACGCGTGGTTTGGGTTCTTGACTGCTAGGGATAGTCCCTCTCTCAGACTGATATTGCTGTCCCACCATTTAGGGCATGCCTTCACTGGTTCGGAGACTGGGAATGATACCGTCTCTAACGTCTTGTCCTAGTTCTAGTGAGAGGCTAGATGGAACCGGAGAGGCAGAAGGGGAAGTCTCCCTAGTGAGACAAACTGCTCCAGGGATGAGAGAGTCCCTACGAGACTGTTCCAACTCCTGACTGAACAAACGTTATCTTTTCAGCATTAGTTGGACTTCGAGCAGGGCTTGTTCTAATCGGTGGCAGACGGAAAAACCCGAAAAAAACTGGACTGCGAATCTCCATCCCCAAATATAGAATAATCTGGGATGGGATCAGTAGGGACTTTTAGGTTGACCAAAAGTCCCAACTCCCTGGCCAGACTCAACGTCCAATGTAGATCCTGCAGACAGCGAAGACTGGACGATGCTCTGAGAAGCCAGTCGTCCAAGTACAGGGAGGCTCGGATCCCCGATAGATGGAGGGATTTTGCCACATTCCTCATGAGCCTTGTAAACATGAGAGGAGCAGGACTGAGGCCAAAGCACAGGGCTCGAAACTGGTACCCCACATTCCTGTAAACAAACCTCAGAAACGATTGGGAATCCGGGTGTATAGGAATGTGAAAGTATGCCTCCTGAAGGTCGAGAGAGACCATCCAGCCGCCTTCCATTAATGCTGTCAAGACAGCCTGGTAGACTTCATCGTGAAGTTTGTCTTGACAATGAACACATTGAGCGCACTTGCCTCTTACGTACTCCTGCAGTGAACATGGCTGCCAGATCATTGGAGCCATCCCTGAGGAACTTGTTCCTGCAGAGAACGTGGCTGTCAGATCATTGGAGCCATCCCTGAAAGCCTTGTTTATGCATGACATAATTGTACAGCAAAACTTCAAACGCTCGAAAAAAGACTCCTAACAGGAGATGGTCTGGCTCTGAAGTCGACCATAAAATCTAGGAGCGTCTCATGGCCAGGCGCCAGGGAGAGTCTATGAGTGTCATATCAGACTCTCGCTCTATAAGCCAGCTTAAAAGTAGGGAAAGCAAAGGCTGTCTCCCCCAAACTCCTCCTGGTGATAAACCAGTCGCCTAGCAAACGTAAAGCTCTCTTAGAAGAGCTAGAGAGCACTAGCTTATAAAAACAACGGCTTCGAAGTAGCTAGGCCTAGTGTAACCTCTGACGTTTAGGCGAACGAGGAGCAGCAGTTACAAAAAGATCCGGACAAAGATCCTTAAAAATCAGTATGATTTATTTAAAGTCCATAGAGAGCTAAGCAGCTTTAGGTTCCTCTCTGTCTGACAGAGTCCTCAAGGGAATATCAGTAGGAGGGGGAACAGCAACTTCCTCATCTGAAGGAATCTTATCCGACAATAGCCAAGTCTCAAGCAAGGGAGAGACCTGCCGTGGTGGCAATGCTTGACAAGCAGAGTCCACACGAACTGGTGCATTAGTAGCGGACCAGGACGCAACGTCATGTAACTGCTTAACAGTCTGTGAACTGTTAACAACAACAGGTGCGGGAGGACGCTGGGCGTCCACTCGAGACTGTTTTGACTGCCTAGTCTGAGCAGTCAAAACAACTCTAGACTGCGGTAGTTGACGCTCAGCGTCAAAACAAGTCAACTCCGCTGGTTGGCGAACGTCCTGAACGTCAACAGGAGCATTAGGAAGCAGCCTAACGTCCAAATGCGGCTGAAAGCCAACACGTGACCGCATCGAGTGAGGCTCTACATATCGTGACTGACGTGACTTAGCTACGCCAACGTCAACAGGACGCACAAAGGTTCGTTTGGGCGGCTGAAGGCCAGGATCTCCATGAGATAAACGGCTAGGATCAACGTGAACCTTATCGGCATAATAGTCTTCCATAAGAGAGGCAAGCTTATTCTGCATGTCTTGCCGTACAACTCATTTAGGAACAACGGGAATGGTTGCGGTAAGAGACGAGGTTAACGTCTGTGACTGCAAAACCTTGCCTACAAAAAGACTCTCGGAGCCTGTGTTACGTTTTTGTTTAGGCGGCGAGCAGTCTTCCGATGACTGCATAGCGTCAGAGCTGTCCTAATAGTTAAAACCAGGACGCTGGACCTGTCCTGAAAGGACTGACTTTCGCTTAAAGGGCCTCGAAACCTTGTTCCACGGTTTCTTATGCGAAAAGCCTTCGGATGACGAGGAGAAAATCGTCTCTCTCGTCTAATGGTAGGGGCGATCTTGGTGAGATACGCCTGATACCATAGAGGGAACGTCTGTTCGCTGATCAAGGCCTCTCGAACCCATAAGTCGTACGACATTACTTCTCCCCTGGGCTTGGGAGCTTGCAAGAGGTCCCGGACTAGGCGAACGACAGGCACGAACAGACGAACCCTCGGTCGCAACACTGATAACACTTTGCGCAATATCACTTTATCACTACGATTTTCTGTTTTGCACTTATTTCACTGAAATCGAATTTTTTAACAATTCACATTAGGTATGAATAAAACTGATTTCTACCTGAAGCACGCAATTCTACCCTCATCAAAAGGTTATAATTGCGAAATCAGTCGTATAATGTAAGCACATTAAAACAAGCAAAAAAAAAGTAAACATATCTAAAGATAAAAAGATCAGTGGCTGGGAAGGAGACTAAACACTAGTTCATTCAAAACTACGTTTTCAATCTCTCACCATACAGTGCCTTGGGACGAGAATAAAAACTAAAAACGTTTTATCCTTTCTCCCCGTACAGAGACTAGGGACGAGAGTAAAAAGCTGACTCGAGAACAACGTTACTTGCTTGGGACGAGAATAAAGATCGGAACGTTCTCTCTCCTCTCTCCGTCTCTATCTCCCTCTCTCTCTCTCTCTTGATTTCGCCCGAAGAGAAGAGCCCACTTACCTTTCGTCAATAAACAGGTTATTTGACCAAAGGAAAAAACTGAAAGGTTTTTCAATTAAAAAGTTCCTTTTAAATAGTATTTAAAACATTTAAGCTTTGAAAGAAAAAATGAACAAAACGTCAGAAACGATTTACTCTTTCTGCAAAGTGAAACCGTGATACTCTCTCTCTCTATCGTAACGATAGAGCGCAAACTGCGTAGCATAAATAAACTAAACGTTAGTTCATCTTTGAAACAGTACGAAGACTATTCAAAGAAAAAAACTTTCAAAAAATATTCACTTTCATTTAATAAGTTTTAAATCATTAGCTCTGTAAAAGTTATTTACGATTGAAAAGGGCTCAACGTTGTTTAACTTCGGTTTCCAAGTTAGGACCGCCTACTCTCAGGAAAGGTCGCATATAAACAAATCATTAAAATTTATTTTGATGTTTATTATAAATAGAAAGCTAATCGAAGAGGCCTAATAAAGGCGGTTGAGATATAAAATATATAGAGGAAAATCTATAATTAATTTATAACGTGATAAGATAATTGCTAAAAGCCTAAAACACACTTCCGTCTAAGGGAAGGGTTGGCCATTTAAAAGTCAAAGAAAGACCATACTCTCTCTCTTGTCATCAAAAATTAAATCTATCCAAAAACGAGTTCAAGATTTAAGATGAAGATAAAACACCTGCACTGCGAAAGCTCAAACCAAAATGAAGTACTTCACCAAATATGTTGAGAAAACTCCAGGTTCTACAGCGAGTATTGATACGTCTTGTCGTCAACGTCGACAGAGAAGAATTGAAGGGTTTGTTTACATGCAAGAGTGGTATCTGGCCGGTAGTTGGCGCTGGTGGGCACACCCGCAACCTTCATAGCGATCGCTCGCGAGTTTTTTGAGTATGTTTTCTGTCGAGCCGCTGAGTAGCAGCTATCATATATTCACCGGCTAAGTTAAATATTTAAAACTAAAAACGTTTTATCCTTTCTCCCCGTACAGAGACTAGGGACGAGAGTAAAAAGCTGACTCGAGAACAACGTTACTTGCTTGGGACGAGAATAAAGATCGGAACGTTCTCTCTCCTCTCTCTCTCTCCGTCTCTATCTCCCTCTCTCTCTCTCTCTTGATTTCGCCCGAAGAGAAGAGCCCACTTACCTTTCGTCAATAAACAGGTTATTTGACCAAAGGAAAAAACTGAAAGGTTTTTCAATTAAAAAGTTCCTTTAAAATAGTATTTAAAACATTTAAGCTTTGAAAGAAAAAATGAACAAAACGTCAGAAACGATTTACTCTTTCTGCAAAGTGAAACCGTGATACTCTCTCTCTCTATCGTAACGATAGAGCGCAAACTGCGTAGCATAAATAAACTAAACGTTAGTTCATCTTTGAAACAGTACGAAGACTAATCAAAGAAAAAAACTTTCATAAAATATTTACTAAAAAAATTTAATTTAATAAGTTTTAAATCATTAGCTCTGTAAAAGTTATTTACGATTGAAAAGGGCTCAACGTTGTTTAACTTCGGTTTCCAAGTTAGGACCGCCTACTCTCAGGAAAGGTCGCATATAAACAAATCATTAAAATTTATTTTGATGTTTATTATAAATGGAAAGCTAATCGAAGAGGCCTAATAAAGGCGGTTGAGATATAAAATATATAGAGGAAAATCTATAATTAATTTATAACGTGATAAGATGATTGCTAAAAGCCTAAAACACACTTCCGTCTAAGGGAAGGGTCGGCCATTTAAAAGTCAAAGAAAGACCATACTCTCTCTCTTGTCATCAAAAATTAAATCTATCCAAAAACGAGTTCAAGATTTAAGATAAAGATAAAACACCTGCACTGCGAAAGCTCAAACCAAAATGAAGTACTTCACCAAATATGTTGAGAAAACTCCAGGTTCTACAGCGAGTATTGATACGTCTTGTCGTCAACGTCGACAGAGAAGAATTGAAGGGTTTGTTTACATGCAAGAGTGGTATCTGGCCGGTAGTTGGCGCTGGTGGGCACACCCGCAACCTTCATAGCGATCGCTCGCGAGTTTTTTGAGTATGTTTTCTGTCGAGCCGCTGAGTAGCAGCTATTATATATTCACCGGCTAAGTTAAATATTTAAAAATTTAAATGATTTTACCTCATTAATCCATTCTCCTTCCAATAATATTTTATCTTCCATTGCATATAGCCACACTTTATTTAGAATGCATCTTGAATAGTTGACTGTGTCATTATTCATAAGTAAACTCCTAAAATAACTCAAATTGCAACATGGTATGTCTGCCATAAATTAGGTTGGGATGTTGAAGACAGTGAGTTGAAATATCATACAGAGCCAAAAATTTGACTAGGGGATATTTTCATTAAACTTCGTATGTCAACCACTGAAATGCAAAGTACAGATAAAACTGAGAAAATGGGCAAGAGCACCACTGACATCATGAAGTATTTCTTCTAGCCTTATTTTAGGATACCGTCTAGCATTGCTTGGATACACAATAGCATACAACCCATGCTATAACTAATCCTGCAGTTCTGTAACTGTGTTCTATCAGCAAGCCTAATTCATCCTAAGGAATTTTATGCCCGATAATCATAATTAATGAAGCTTGGATAAATTATGAATTTTGCCCAATACAGAACTGTATTTCTATGTATTTCCGAGGTGAAAATTCTAAGTTTCTGTGTACGCTTCGAATGAATCTGACCTTTCTTTCTGTCTGAAACCAGAAAGCTTAAAGAAAAAGATCCCCTTACAAGACAAACAATAATGATTGGACCACAGTGGGAAACTGGAATATCTGAATTGAGACATGAGGAGTGGAAAAGAGGATGCCCCATATGCCAATCTTTTCTCACTTAACATAGGATGATAAGCCCAAACCTGACTTGAAGGCCTTTGCTCTCCCTGGACTGCTCAGGCCTTTGCAAGGCTCCTCGATGACTGGTTTGACCCTTTGAATTATTATGAGCTTGTTATAAATAATTTCATCACAGCTATGGACCCAAAACAAAGTTCCCTAACCTTATACTTATCAAGTAAGGAGGGAACCCTGAGGAAACAGGGGTTTTGGGTGCTCCTGGAGACATAAATTGTCAATATGATTAACCTGCGACCGAATCATGTCAATCAGGCTAAAACTGAATTTTTATATCAGTGTAAAATCAAGCTATACCATTAAGCAACAACTTAGCCTAACCTAAAGCCCTAATTCACTAAGAAAACTGTATAAACTATTCATGTCCTTGAGTTAGGTCCATTACATTTACCTTAATCAGAATCTGAATTTCCTAATGTACCAATATGATCAAACACTCCTGATTCTAAAAGTTTAACCTAATTAATAAATTATAAAATTGCTATCAAAAGTTATATGTATTGCACATAATAATTTCATGTACACTCAGGCACAGTATTCTATCTTATATCTCTCCCTCTTGTATTGTTAAAGTTTTTATAATTTGTATAGGAAATATATTTTAATTATAAAATAAATTTTTGAATATACTTACCCGGTGAATATATAATAGCTGCTACTCAGCGGCTCGACAGAAAACATACTAAAAAAACTCGCGAGCGATCGCTATGAAGGTTGCGGGTGTGCCCACCAGCGCCAACTACCGGCCAGATACCACTCTTGCATGTAAACAAACCCTTCAATTCTTCTCGTCCCGCTGCGTCTCTATTGGGGAGGAAGGGAGGGCCTTTAATTTATATATTCACCGGGTAAGTATATTCAAAAATTTATTTTATAATTAAAATATCATTTTTAAATATTTAACTTAGCCGGTGAATATATAATAGCTGATTCACACCCAAGGCGGTGGGTAGAGACAAGAGTTAATTAAGTTTACAGCGTATAAGCTAAGAGTTTTTTTGACAGTTATCAATATAAAAAAAAACAAAATATATAGGTACCTGGTAAGGAAGCTGACTTAGACGATTACTTTGCCTTGTAAGTCTGTCTTCCTCACGGAGCCCAGCGATCCTCTTAGGATGCTGAAAGACTCCCAGGAGCTGAAGTATCAAGGGCTGCAACCCATACAACAGGACCTCATCAAACCCCTAATCTGGGCGCTCTCAAGAAATGACTTTGACCACCCGCCAAATCAACCAGGATGCGAAAGGCTTCTTAGCCTTCCGTACAACCCAAAAAACAATATTAAAAACATTTCAAGAGACTGATTAAAAAGGGTATTGGAATTAGGGTAATGTAGTGGTATAACCTTCACCCACTACTGCACTCGCTGCAACGAATGGACCCAGTGTGTAGCAGTCCTCGTAAAGAGTCTGGACATCTTTTAAGTAAAATGATGCGAACACTGACTTGCTTCTCCAAAAAGTCGCGTTCATAATACTTTGCAGAGATTTATTTTGCTTGAAGGCCACGGAGGTTGCTATATCTCTAACTTCGTGCGTCTTAACCTTAAGCAAACATCGGTCTTTCTCATTCAAGTGAGAATGAGCTTCTCGTATTAAAAAAATCTGATAAAATATGACAAAGCATTCTTTGACATAGGCAATGAAGGTTTCTTAACTGAGCACCATAATGCCTCAGATTTACCTCGTAATGACTTAGTACGAGCTAAATAGAACTTAAGAGCTCTAACAGGACATAATACTCTTTCCAGTTCGTTGCCAACGATCTCTGATAAGCAAGGAATATCAAAAGATTTAGGCCAAGGACGAGAAGGCAGTTCATTTTTGGCCAGGAAACCAAGTTGAAGTGAACAAGTGGCTTTTTTCTGTAGAAAAGCCGATGTTCTTACTGAAGGCATGAAGTTCACTGACCCTTTTAGCCGAAGCCAAGCACACTAGGAAAAGTGTCTTGAGGGTGAGATCCTTCAGGGAGGCTGAATGTAATGGCTCAAACCTGTATGACATGAGGAACCTTAGGACCACGTCTAAGTTCCATCCAGGAGTTGCCAAACGACGTTCCTTAGAGGTCTCGAAAGACTTAAGGAGATCTTGGAGATCTTTATTGTTGGAAAGATCTAAGCCTCTATGTCGAAAGACCGAAGCCAACATGCTCCTGTAGCCCTTAATCGTGGGAGCTGAAAGGGAGCGAACCTTTCTCAGATGTAAAAGAAAATCTGCGATTTGGGCTGCAGAGGTACTGGACGAGGACACAGATGCTGACTTGCACCAGTCTCGAAAGACTTCCCACTTCGACTGGTATACTCTAATGGTAGAAGCTCTCCTAGCTCTTGCAATCGCACTAGCTGCGTCCTTCGAAAAGCCTCGAGCTCTTGAGAGTCTTTCGATAGTCTGAAGGAAGTCAGACGAAGAGCGGGGAGGCTTTGATGGACATTCTTTACGTGGGGCTGACGTAACAGATCTACCCTTAGAGGAAGACTTCTTGGAAAGTCTACCAGCCATTGAAGTACCTCGGTGAACCACTCTCTCGCGGGCCAGAGGGTAGCAACCAACGTCAACCTTGTCCCTTCGTGAGAGGCGAACTTCTGCAGTACCTTGTTGACTATCTTGAATGGTGGGAATGCATATAAGTCTAGAAAAGACCAATCCAGTAGAAACGCGTCTATGTAGATTGCTTCTGTATCTAGGACTGGAGAGCAATAGATTGGTAACCTTTTGGTCAACGAGGAGGCAAAGAGGTCTATGGTGGGTTGACCCCAAGTAGCCCAAAGACTCTTGCCCACGTCCTTGTGGAGGATCCATTCCATGGGTATCACCTGACCCCTCCGACTGAGACAGTCTGCCAAGACGTTCAAGTCCCCCTGGATGAATCTCGTCAACAGGGAGATGCCTCGAATTCTTGACCATAAGAGAAGGTCCCTTGCGATCTCGAGCAGCGTGAAGGAGTGTGTGCCTCCTTGCTTGGAGATGTACGCCAAAGTTGTGGTGTTGTCTGAGTTGACCTCTACCACTTAGTTTCGAAGAAGCTTTCGAATATCATCAAGGCCAAGTGTACTGCTAATAGCTCCTTACCATTGATGTGCATGCTCTTCTGACTTGAGGTCCACAGACCCGAGCATTCCCGACCGTCCAGGGTCGCAACCCCAACCCAAAACCAACGCGTCGGAGAACAACGCGTGGTTTGGGTTCTTGACTGCTAGGGATAGTCCCTCTCTCAGACTGATATTGCTGTCCCACCATTTAGGGCATGCCTTCACTGGTTCGGAGACTGGGAATGATACCGTCTCTAACGTCTTGTCCTAGTTCTAGTGAGAGGCTAGATGGAACCGGAGAGGCAGAAGGTGTAGTCTCCCTAGTGAGACAAACTGCTCCAGGGATGAGAGAGTCCCTACGAGACTGTTCCAACTCTTGACTGAACAAACGTTATCTTTTCAGCATTAGTTGGACTTCGAGCAGGGCTTGTTCTAATCGGTGGCAGATGGACAAGCCCGAAAAAAAAACTGGACTGCGAATCTCCATCCCCAAATATAGAATAATCTGGGATGGGATCAGTAGGGACTTTTAGGTTGACCAAAAGTCCCAACTCCCTGGCCAGACTCAACGTCCAATGTAGATCCTGCAGACAGCGAAGACTGGACGATGCTCTGAGAAGTCAGTCGTCCAAGTACAGGGAGGCTCGGATCCCCGATAGATGGAGGGATTTTGCCACATTCCTCATGAGCCTTGTAAACACGAGAGGAGCAGGACTGAGGCCAAAGCACAGGGCTCGAAACTGGTACCCCACATTCCTGTAAACAAACCTCAGAAACGATTGGGAATCCGGGTGTATAGGAATGTGGAAGTATGCCTCCTGAAGGTCGAGAGAGACCATCCAGCCGCCTTCCATTAATGCTGTCAAGACAGCCTGGAAGACTTCATCGTGAAGTTTGTCTTGACAATGAACACATTGAGCGCACTTGCCTCTTACGTACTCCTGCAGTGAACATGGCTGCCAGATCATTGGAGCCATCCCTGAGGAACTTGTTCCTGCAGAGAACGTGGCTGTCAGATCATTGGAGCCATCCCAGAAAGCTTTGTTTATGCATGACATAATTGTACAGCAAAACTTCAAACGCTCGAAAAAAGACTCCTAACAGGAGATGGTCTGGCTCTGAAGTCGACCATAAAATCTAGGAGCGTCTCATGGCCAGGTGCCAGGGAGAGTCTATGAGTGTCATATCAGACTCTCGCTCTATAAGCCAGCTTAAAAGTAGGGAAAGCAAAGGCTGTCTCCCCCAAACTCCTCTTGGTGATAAACCAGTCGCCTAGCAAACGTAAAGCTCTCTTAGAAGAGCTAGAGAGCACTAGCTTATAAAAACAACGGCTTCGAAGTAGCTAGGCCTAGTGTAAACTCTGACGTTTAGGCGAACGAGGAGCAGCAGTTACAAAAAGATCCGGACAAAGATCCTTAAAAATCAGTATGATTTATTTAAAGTCCATAGAGAGCTAAGCAGCTTTAGGCTCCTCTCCGTCTGACAGAGTCCTCAAGGGAATATCAGTAGGAGGGGGAACAGCAACTTCCTCATCTGAAGGAATCTTGTCCGACAATAGCCGAGTCTCAAGCAAGGGAGAGACCTGCCGTGGTGGCAAAGCTTGACAAGCAGAGTCCACACGCACTGGTGCATTTGTAGCGGACCAGGACGCAACGTCATGTAACTGCTTAACAGTCTGTGAACTGTCAACAACAACAGGTGTGGTAGGACGCTGGGCGTCCACTCGAGACTGTTTTGACTGCCTAGTCTGAGCAGTCAAAACAACTCTAGACTGCGGTAGTTGACGCTCAGCGTCAAAACAAGTCAACTCCGCTGGTTAGCGAACGTCCTGAACGTCAACAGGAGCATTAGGAAGCAGCCTAACGTCCAAATGCGGCTGAAAGCCAACACGTGACCGCATCGAGTGAGGCTCTACATATCGTGACTGACGTGACTTAGCTACGCCAACGTCAACAGGACGCACAAAGGTTCGTTTGGGCGGCTGAAGGCCAGGATCTCCATGAGATAAACGGCTAGGATCAACGTGAACCTTATCGGCAGAATAGTCTTCCATAAGAGAGGCAAGCTTATTCTGCATGTCTTGCCGTACAACTAATTTAGGAACAACGGAAATGGTTGCGGTAAGAGACGAGGGTAACGTCTGTGACTGCAAAACCTTGCCTACAAAAAGACTCTCGGAGCCTGTGTTACGTTTTTGTTTAGGCGGCGAGCAGTCTTCCGATGACTGCATAGTGTCAGAGTTGTCCTAATAGTTAAAACCAGGACGCTGGACCTGTCCTGAAAGGACTGACTTTCGCTTAAAGGGCCTCGAAACCTTGTTCCACGGTTTCTTATGCGAAAAGCCTTCGGATGACGAGGAGAAAATCGTCTCTCTCGTCTAATGGTAGGGGCGATCTTGGTGAGATACGCCTGATACCATAGAGGGAACGTCTGTTCGCTGATCAAGGCCTCTCGAACCCATAAATCGTACGACATTACTTCTCCCCTGGGCTTGGGAGCTTGCAAGAGGTCCCGGACTAGGCGAACGACAGGCACGAACAGACGAACCCTCGGTCGCAACACTGATAAAACTTTGCGCAATATCACTTTATCACTACGATTTTCTGTTTTGCACTTATTTCACTGAAATCGAATTTTTTATCAATTCACATTAGGTATGAATAAAACTGATTTCTACCTGAAGCATGCAATTCTACCCTCATCAAAAGGTTATAATTGCGAAATAAGACGTATAATGTAAGCACATTAAAACATATTTTAAGATAGAAAGATCAGTGGCTGGGAAGGAGACTAAACACTAGTTCATTCAAAACTACGTTTTCAATCTCTCACCGTACAGTGCCTTGGGACGAGAATAAAAACTAAAAACGTTTTATCCTTTCTCCCCTTACAGAGACTAGGGACGAGAGTAAAAAGCTGACTCGAGAACAATGTTACTCGCTTGCGACGAGAATAAAGATCGGAACGTTCTCTCTCCTCTCTCTCCCCCCGTCTCTATCTCTCTCTCTCTCTCTCTCTCTCTCTCTCTCTCTTGATTTCGCCCGAAGAGAAGAGCCCACTTACCTTTCGTCAATAAACAGGTTATTTGACCAAAGGAAAAAACTGAAAGGTTTTTCAATTAAAAAGTTCCTTTAAAATAGTATTTAAAACATTTAAGCTTTGAAAGAAAAATGAACAAAACGTCAGAATTGATTTACTCTTTCTGCAAAGTGAAACCGTGATACTCTCTCTCTCTATCGTAACGATAGAGCGCAAACTGCGTAGCATAAATAAACTAAACGTTAGTTCATCTTTGAAACAGTACGAAGACTATTCAAAGAAAAAAACTTTCATAAAATATTTACTAAAAAAATTTCATTTAATAAGTTTTAATCATTAGCTCTGTAAAAGTTATTTACGATTGAAAAGGGCTCAACGTTGTTTAACTTCGGTTTCCAAGTTAGGACCGCCTACTCTCAGGAAAGGTCGCATATAAACAAATCATTAAAATTTATTTTGATGTTTATTATAAATGGAAAGCTAATCGAAGAGGCCTAATAAAGGTGGTTGAGATATAAAATATATAGAGGAAAATCTATAATTAATTTACAACGTGATAAGATAATTGCTAAAAGCCTAAAACACACTTCCGTCTAAGGGAAGGGTTGGCCATTTAAAAGTCAAAGAAAGACCATACTCTCTCTCTTGTCATCAAAAATTAAATCTATCCAAAAACGAGTTCAAGATTTAAGATGAAGATAAAACCCCTGCACTGCGAAAGCTCAAACCAAAATGAAGTACTTCACCAAATATGTTGAGAAAACTCCAGGTTCTACAGCGAGTATTGATACGTCTTGTCGTCAACGTCGACAGAGAAGAATTGAAGGGTTTGTTTACATGCAAGAGTGGTATCTGGCCGGTAGTTGGCGCTGGTGGGCACACCCGCAACCTTCATAGCGATCGCTCGCGAGATTTTTGAGTATGTTTTCTGTCGAGCCGCTGAGTAGCAGCTATTATATATTCACCGGCTAAGTTAAATATTTAAAACTAAAAACGTTTTATCCTTTCTCCCCGTACAGAGACTAGGGACGAGAGTAAAAAGCTGACTCGAGAACAACGTTACTCGCTTGGGACGAGAATAAAGATCGGAACGTTCTCTTTCCTCTCTCTCTCTCCGTCTCTATCTCCCTCTCTCTCTCTCTCTTGATTTCGCCCGAAGAGAAGAGCCCACTTACCTTTTGTCAATAAACAGGTTATTTGACCAAAAGAAAAAACTGAAAGGTTTTTCAATTAAAAAGTTCCTTTAAAATAGTATTTAAAACATTTAAGCTTTGAAAGAAAAAATGAACAAAACGTCAGAAACGATTTACTCTTTCTGCAAAGTGAAACCGTGATACTCTCTCTCTCTATCGTAACGATAGAGCGCAAACTGCGTAGCATAAATAAACTAAACGTTAGTTCATCTTTGAAACAGTACGAAGACTAATCAAAGAAAAAAACTTTCATAAAATATTTACTAAAAAAATTTCATTTAATAAGTTTTAAATCATTAGCTCTGTAAAAGTTATTTACGATTGAAAAGGGCTCAACGTTGTTTAACTTCGGTTTCCAAGTTAGGACCGCCTACTCTCAGGAAAGGTCGCATATAAACAAATCATTAAAATTTATTTTGATGTTTATTATAAATGGAAAGCTAATCGAAGAGGCCTAATAAAGGCGGTTGAGATATAAAATATATAGAGGAAAATCTATAATTAATTTATAACGTGATAAGATGATTGCTAAAAGCCTAAAACACACTTCTGTCTAAGGGAAGGGTCGGCCATTTAAAAGTCAAAGAAAGACCATACTCTCTCTCTTGTCATCAAAAATTAAATCTATCCAAAAACGAGTTCAAGATTTAAGATGAAGATAAAACACCTGCACTGCGAAAGCTCAAACCAAAATGAAGTACTTCACCAAATATGTTGAGAAAACTCCAGGTTCTACAGCGAGTATTGATACGTCTTGTCGTCAACGTCGACAGAGAAGAATTGAAGGGTTTGTTTACATGCAAGAGTGGTATCTGGCCGGTAGTTGGCGCTGGTGGGCACACCCGCAACCTTCATAGCGATCGCTCGCGAGTTTTTTGAGTATGTTTTCTGTCGAGCCGCTGAGTAGCAGCTATTATATATTCACCGGCTAAGTTAAATATTTAAAAATTTAAATGATTTTACCTCATTAATCCATTCTCCTTCCAATAATATTTTATCTTCCATTGCATATAGCCACACTTTATTTAAAATGCATCTTGAATAGTTGACTGTGTCATTATTCATAAGTAAACTCCTAAAATAACTCAAATTGCAACATGGTATGTCTGCCATAAATTAGGTTGGGATGTTGAAGACAGTGAGTTGAAATATCATACAGAGCCAAAAATTTGACTAGGGGATATTTTCATTAAACTTCGTATGTCAACCACTGAAATGCAAAGTACAGATAAAACTGAGAAAATGGGCAAGAGCACCACTGACATCATGAAGTATTTCTTCTAGCCTTATTTTAGGATACCGTCTAGCATTGCTTGGATACACAATAGCATACAACCCATGCTATAACTAATCCTGCAGTTCTGTAACTGTGTTCTATCAGCAAGCCTAATTCATCCTAAGGAATTTTATGCCCGATAATCATAATTAATGAAGCTTGGATAAATTATGAATTTTGCCCAATACAGAACTGTATTTCTATGTATTTCCGAGGTGAAAATTCTAAGTTTCTGTGTACGCTTCGAATGAATCTGACCTTTCTTTCTGTCTGAAACCAGAAAGCTTAAAGAAAAAGATCCCCTTACAAGACAAACAATAATGATTGGACCACAGTGGGAAACTGGAATATCTGAATTGAGACATGAGGAGTGGAAAAGAGGATGCCCCATATGCCAATCTTTCCTCACTTAACATAGGATGATAAGCCCAAACCTGACTTGAAGGCCTTTGCTCTCCCTGGACTGCTCAGGCCTTTGCAAGGCTCCTCGATGACTGGTTTGACCCTTTGAATTATTATGAGCTTGTTATAAATAATTTCATCACAGCTATGGACCCAAAACAAAGTTCCCTAACCTTATACTTATCAAGTAAGGAGGGAACCCTGAGGAAACAGGGGTTTGGGTGCTCCTGGAGACATAAATTGTCAATATGATTAACCTGCGACCGAATCATGTCAATCAGGCTAAAACTGAATTTTATATCAGTGTAAAATCAAGCTATACCATTAAGCAACAACTTAGCCTAACCTAAAGCCCTAATTCACTAAGAAAACTGTATAAACTATTCATGTCCTTGAGTTAGGTCCATTACATTTACCTTAATCAGAATCTGAATTTCCTAATGTACCAATATGATCAAACACTCCTGATTCTAAAAGTTTAACCTAATTAATAAATTATAAAATTGCTATCAAAAGTTATATGTATTGCACATAATAATTTCATGTACACTCAGGCACAGTATTCTATCTTATATCTCTCCCTCTTGTATTGTTAAAGTTTTTATAATTTGTATAGGAAATATGATATTTTGATTATAAAATAAATTTTTGAATATACTTACCCGGTGAATATATAATAGCTGCTACTCAGCGGCTCGACAGAAAACATACTCAAAAAACTCGTGAGCGATCGCTATGAAGGTTGCGGGTGTGCCCATCAGCGCCAACTACCGGCCAGATACCACTCTTGCATGTAAACAAACCCTTCAATTCTTCTCGTCCCGCTGCGTCTCTATTGGGAGGAAGGGAGGGCCTTTAATTTATATATTCACCGGGTAAGTATATTCAAAAATTTATTTTATAATCAAAATATCATTTTTAAATATTTAACTTAGCCGGTGAATATATAATAGCTGATTCACACCCAAGGCGGTGGGTAGAGACCAGAGTTAATTAAGTTTACAGCGTATAAGCTAAGAGTTTTTTTGACAGTTATCAATATAACAAAACCAAAATATATAGGTACCTGGTTAGGAAGCTGACTTAGACGATTACTCTGCCTTGTAAGTCTGTCTTCCTCACGGAGCCCAGCGATCCTCTTAGGATGCTGAAAGACTCCCAGGAGCTGAAGTATCAAGGGCTGCAACCCATACAACAGGACCTCATCAAACCCCTAATCTGGGCGCTCTCAAGAAATGACTTTGACTACCCGCCAAATCAACCAGGATGCGAAAGGCTTCTTAGCCTTCCGTACAACCCAAAAAACAATATTAAAAACATTTCAAGAGACAGATTAAAAAGGGTATTGGAATTAGGGTAATGCAGTGGTAGAACCCTCACCCACTACTGCACTCGCTGCAACGAATGGACCCAGTGTGTAGCAGTCCTCGTAAAGAGTCTGGACATCTTTTAAGTAAAATGACGCGAACACTGACTTGCTTCTCCAAAAAGTCGCGTTCATAATACTTTGCAGAGATTTATTTTGCTTGAAGGCCACGGAGGTTGCTATATTATTATTATTATTATTATTATTATTTGCTAAGCTACAACCCTAGCTGGAAAAGCAAAATGCTATAAGCCCAGGGGCCCCAACAGGGAAAATAGCCCAGTAAGGAAAGGAAAGAAGGAAAAATAAAATATTTTAAGAAGAGTAACATTAAAATAAATATTTCCTATATAAACTATGAAAACTTTAACAAAACAAGAGGAAGAGAAATTAAATAGAAGAGTGTGCCTGATTGTACCCTCAAGCAAGAGAACTCTAACCCAAGACAGTGGAAGACCATGGTACAGAGGCTATGGCACTACCCAAGACTAGAGAACAATGGTTTGATTTTGGAGTGTCCTTCTCCTAGAAGAGCTGCTTACCATAGCTAAAGAGTCTCTTCTACCCTTACTAAGAGGAAAGTAGCCACAGAACAAATACAGTGCAGTAGTTAACCCCTTGAGCGAAGAAGAATTGTTTAGTAACCTCAGTGTTGTCAGGTGTGTGAGGACAGAGGAGAATCTGTTAAGAATAGGCCAGACTATTCGGCGTATGTGTAGGCAAAGAGAAAGAACCGTAACCAAAGAGAAGGATCCAACGTAGTACTGTCTGGCCAGTCAAAGGACCCCATAACTCTCTGGCGGTAGTATTTCAACGGGCGGCTGGTGCCTTGGCCAACCTACTACCTCATATCTCTAACTTCGTGCATCTTAACCTTAAGCAAACATCGGTCTTTCTCATTCAAGTGAGAATGAGCTTCTCGTATTAAAAAAATCTGATAAAATATGACAAAGCATTCTTTGACATAGGCAATGAAGGTTTCTTAACTGAGCACCATAATGCCTCAGATTTACCTCGTAATGACTTAGTACGAGCTAAATAGAACTTAAGAGCTCTAACAGGACATAATACTCTTTCCAGTTCGTTGCCTACGATCTCTGATAAGCAAGGAATATCAAAAGATTTAGGCCAAGGACGAGAAGGCAGTTCATTTTTGGCCAGGAAACCAAGTTGAAGTGAACAAGTGGCTTTTTTCTGTAGAAAAGCCGATGTTCTTACTGAAGGCATGAAGTTCACTGACCCTTTTAGCTGAAGCCAAGCACACTAGGAAAAGTGTCTTGAGGGTGAGATCCTTCAGGGAGGCTGAATGTAATGGCTCAAACCTGTCTGACATGAGGAACCTTAGGACCACGTCTAAGTTCCATCCAGGAGTTGCCAAACGACGTTCCTTAGAGGTCTCGAAAGACTTAAGGAGATCTTGGAGATCTTTATTGTTGGAAAGATCTAAGCCTCTATGTCGAAAGACCGAAGCCAACATGCTCCTGTAGCCCTTAATCGTGGGAGCTGAAAGGGAGCGAACCTTTCTCAGATGTAAAAGAAAATCTGCGATTTGGGCTACAGAGGTACTGGACGAGGACACAGATGCTGACTTGCACCAGTCTCTAAAGACTTCCCACTTCGACTGGTATACTCTAATGGTAGAAGCTCTCCTAGCTCTTGCAATCGCACTGGCTGCCTCCTTCGAAAAGCCTCGAGCTCTTGAGAGTCTTTCGATAGTCTGAAGGCAGTCAGACGAAGAGCGGGGAGGCTTTGATGGACATTCTTTACGTGGGGCTGACGTAACAGATCTACCCTTAGAGGAAGACTTCTTGGAAAGTCTACCAGCCATTGAAGTACCTCGGTGAACCACTC
This sequence comes from Palaemon carinicauda, assembly GCF_036898095.1. NCBI lineage: Eukaryota > Metazoa > Arthropoda > Malacostraca > Decapoda > Palaemonidae > Palaemon > Palaemon carinicauda. Next base: position 5,944,119 of record NC_090737.1, read on the forward strand.
TCTCGCGGGCCAGAGGGTAGCAACCAACGTCAACCTTGTCCCTCTGTGAGAGGCGAACTTCTGCAGTACCTTGTTGACTATCTTGAATGGTGGGAATGCATATAAGTCCATAAAAGACCAATCCAGTAGAAACGCATCTATGTAGATTGCTTCTGTATCTAGGACTGGAGAGCAAAAGATTGGTAACCTTTTGGTCAACGAGGAGGCAAAGAGGTCTATGATGGGTTGACCCCAAGTAGCCCAAAGACTCTTGCCCACGTCCTTGTGGAGGGTCCATTCCGTGGGTATCACCTGACCCCTCCGACTGAGACAGTCTGCCAAGACGTTCAAGTACCCCTGGAAGAATCTCGTCAACAGGGAGATGCCTCGAATTCTAGACCATAAGAGAAGGTCCCTTGCGATCTCGAGCAGCGTGTGCCTCCTTGCTTGGAGATGTACGCCAAAGTTGTGGTGTTGTCTGAGTTTACCTCTACCACTTAGTTTCGAAGACGCTTTCTAATATCATCAAGGCCAAGTGGACTGCTAATAGCTCCTTGCCGTTGATGCGCATGCTCTTTTGACTTGAGGTCCACAGACCCGAGCATTCCCGACCGTCCAGGGTCGCACCCCAACCCAAACCCGACGCGTCTGAGGACAACACGTGGTTTGGGTTCTTGACTGCTAGGGATAGTCCCTCTCTCAGACTGATATTGCTGTCCCACCATTTCAGGCATGCCTTTATTGGCTCGGAGACTGGGAATGATACCGTCTCTAATGTCTTGTCCTAGTTCCAGTGAGAGGCTAGATGGAACCGGAGAGGCAGAAGGGGTAGTCTCCTTAGTGAGACAAACTGCTCCAGGGATGAGAGAGTCCCTACGAGACTGTTCCAACTCCTGACTGAATAAACGTTTTCTTTTCAGCATTAGTTGGACTTCGAGCAGGGCTTGACTGCGAATCTCCATCTCCAAAAATAGAATAATCTGGGATGGGATCAGTTGGGACTTTTAGGTTGACCACAAGTCCCAACTCCCTGGCCAGACCCAACGTCCAATGTAGATCCTGCAGACAGCGAAGGCTGGACGATGCTCTGAGAAGCCAGTCGTCCAAGTACATGGAGGCTCGGATCCCCGAAAGATGGAGGGATTTTGCCACATTCCTCATGAGCCTCGTAAACACGAGAAGGCGCAGGACTGAGGCCAAAGCACAGGGCTCGAAACTGGTACCCCACATTCCTGTAAACAAACCTCAGAAACGGTTGGGAATCCGGGTGTATAGGAATGTGGAAGTATGCCTCCTGAAGGTCGAGAGAGACCATCCAGTCGCCTTCCATAAATGCTGTCAAGACAGCCTGGTAGACTTCATTGTGAAGTTTGTCTTGACAATGAACACATTGAGCGCACTTGCCTCTTACGTACTCCTGCAGTGAACATGGCTGCCAAATCATGGAGCCATCCCTGAGGGACTTGTTCCTGCAGAGAACGTGGCTGTCAGATCATTGGAGCCATCCCTGAAAGCCTTGTTTATGCATGACATAATTGTACAGCAAAACTTCAAAGGCTCGAAAACAGCTGTGAAGTTGACCTGTAAAATCTTGGAGCGTCTCATGGCCAGGCGCCAGGGAGAGTCTATGAGGTTTGAGAAGTCTATCTGGGCAGAGGCAGGAACTCCCAAGCCGAGAACTTCTCTCATGTCATATCAGAGTCTCGCTCTATAAGCCAGTTTAAAAGAAGGGAAAGCAAAGGCTGTATCCCCCAAACTCCTCCTGGTGATAAACCAGTCGCCTAGTAAACATAAAGCTCTCTAGGAGAGCGAGAGAGCACTAGCTTATAAAACAACAGCTTCGAAATAGCTAGGCCTAGTGTAAGCTCTGACGTTAAGGCGAACGAGGAGCAGCAGTTACAAAAAGATCCGGACAAAGATCCTTAAAACTCAGCATGATTTATTTAAAGTCCATAGAGGGCTAAGCAGCTTTAGGCTCCTCTCCGTCTGACAGAGTCCTCAAGGGAATATCAGTAGGAGGGGGAACAGCAACTTCCTCATCTGAAGGAACCTTGTCCGATAATAGCTGAGTCTCAAGCAAGGGAGAGACCTCCCGTGGTGGCAATGCTTTACAAGCAGAGTCCACACGCATAGGTGCTTTAGTAGCGGACCAGGACGCAACGTCATGTAACTGCTTGACAGTCTGTGAACTGTCAACAACAACAGGTGCGAGAGACCAGGACGCAACGTCATGTAACTGCTTGACAGTCTGTGAACTGTCAACAACAACAGGTGCGTGAGGACGCACAGCGTCCACTCGAGACTGCTTTGACCGCCTAGACTGAGCAGTCAAAACAACTCTAGAATGCGGAGGTTGACGCTCAGCGTCAAAACAAGTCAACTCCGATTGTTAGCAAACGTCCTGAACGTCAACAGGAGCATCAGCAAGTGGCCTAACGTCCAAATGTGGCTGAAAATCCACACGAGACCGCATCGAGTGTGGTTCTAAACAACCTGACTGACATGGCTTAAATACGTCAACGTCAACAGGACGCACAAAGGAACGTTAGGGTGGCTGAAAGCCAGGATCTCGATGAGATAAACGGCTAGGCTCAACGGACTTATCGGCAGAATAGTCTTCCATAAGGGAGGCAAGCTTATTCTGCATGTCTTGCCGTACAACCCATTTAGGATCAACGGGAATGGTTGCGGTAAGAGACGAGGGTAACGTCTGTGACTGCAAAACCTTGCCTACAAAAAGACTCTCGGAGCCTGTGTTACGTTTTTGTTTAGGCGGCGAGCAGTCTTCCGATGACTGCATAGTGTCAGAGCTGTCCTAATAGTTAAAACCAGGACGCTGGACCTGTCCTGAAAGGACTGACTTTCGCTTAAAGGGCCTCGAAACCTTGTTCCACGGTTTCTTATGCGAAAAGCCTTCGGATGACGAGGAGAAAATCGTCTCTCCCGTCTAATGGTAGGGGCGATCTTGGTGAGATACGCCTGATACCATAGAGGGAACGTCTGTTCGCTGATCAAGGCCTCTCGAACCCATAAGTCGTACGACATTACTTGTCCCCTGGGCTTGGGAGCTTGCAAGAGGTCCCGGACTAGGCGAACGACAGGCACGAACAGACGAACCCTCGGTCGCAACACTGATAACACTTTGCGCAATATCACTTTATCACTACGATTTTCTGTTTTGCACTTATTTCACTGAAATCGAATTTGTTAACAATTCACATTAGGTATGAATAAAACTGATTTCTACCTGAAGCACACAATTCTACCCTCATCAAAAAGTTATAATTGCGAAATCAGACGTATAATGTAAGCACATTAAAACATATTTTAAGATAAAAAGATCAGTGGCTGGGAAGGAGACTAAACACTAGTTCATTCAAAACTACGTTTTCAATCTCTCACCGTACAGTGCCTTGGGACGAGAATAAAAACTAAAAACGTTTTATCCTTTCTCCCCGTACAGAGACTAGGGACGAGAGTAAAAAGCTGACTCGAGAACAACGTTACTCGCTTGGGACGAGAATAAAGATCGGAACGTTCTCTCTCCTCTCTCTCCCCCCGTCTCTATCTCTCTCTCTCTCTCTCTCTTGATTTCGCCCGAAGAGAAGAGCCCACTTACCTTTCGTCAATAAACAGGTTATTTGACCAAAGGAAAAAACTGAAAGGTTTTTCAATTAAAAAGTTCCTTTAAAATAGTATTTAAAACATTTAAGCTTTGAAAGAAAAATGAACAAAACGTCAGAATCGATTTACTCTTTCTGCAAAGTGAAACCGTGATACTCTCTCTCTCTATCGTAACGATAGAGCGCAAACTGCGTAGCATAAATAAACTAAACGTTAGTTCAACTTTGAAACAGTACGAAGACTATTCAAAGAAAAAAACATTCATAAAATATTTACTAAAAAAATTTCATTTAATAAGTTTTAAATCATTAGCTCTGTAAAAGTTATTTACGATTGAAAAGGGCTCAACGTTGTTTAACTTCGGTTTCCAAGTTAGGACCGCCTACTCTCAGGAAAGGTCGCATATAAACAAATCATTAAAATTTATTTTGATGTTTATTATAAATGGAAAGCTAATCGAAGAGGCCTAATAAAGGCGGTTGAGATATAAAATATATAGAGGAAAATCTATAATTAATTTACAACGTGATAAGATAATTGCTAAAAGCCTAAAACACACTTCCGTCTAAGGGAAGGGTCGACCATTTAAAAGTCAAAGAAAGTCCATACTCTCTATCTTGTCATCAAAAATTAAATCTATCCAAAAACGAGTTCAAGATTTAAGATGAAGATAAAACACCTGCACTGCGAAAGCTCAAACCAAAATGAAGTACTTCACCAAATATGTTGAGAAAACTCCAGGTTCTACAGCGAGTATTGATACGTTTTGTCGTCAACGTCGACAGAGAAGAATTGAAGGGTTTGTTTACATGCAAGAGTGGTATCTGGCCGGTAGTTGGCGCTGGTGGGCACACCCGCAACCTTCATAGCGATCGCTCGCGAGTTTTTTGAGTATGTTTTCTGTCGAGCCGCTGAGTAGCGGCTATTATATATTCACCGGCTAAGTTAAATATTTAAAAATTTATTTTGGTGTTGTAGCTGTTCTTAAAATATTTCATTTTTCCTCATTTCCTTTCCTCACTGGGCTATTTTCCCTGTTGGAGCCCCTGGGCTTATAGCATCCTGCTTTTACAACTAGATAGGCTAGCTTAGCTAGTAATAATAATAATAATAATAATAATAATCACATCTAAACTGTTCAGTTCCAGAAAGTTTGATTAATTCCTTGAGGGGTTTACTGGAAGTGTTCCCATGGGTAAGAAGTTCGTATGATCATCTCTCTAAAAGCTAACGCTATACGTATACTGTATAGGTAAAGAGTGTATGCCAATCCATGAGATCTGATTATGATTTCCAAGTTAAGAACATTAATAGGTTTGGGTAGAAAAGTTGAGTCACAAATTTTATATCTGCCAAAATATTCGCCCACTCACCTAACGCGTTTAGCGCAACACGTATCGCTTGCTAGTACAGAGGAGCAACAAAACGATACTTAATTACAACCATAGGAAGCCACGGCAGAATGAAGGGGATGTATGTATTATTATGTCTAACTTAGAATACGGCAGTGTAAGGGGGTCGCAGGGGGGCGTCAGCCCCCGGGTTAGGTAAGTAGGTAAGGACACGGCCTGTAGGTTAGATTAGTTGATGACGTCCCCGGATTAGGTAAGTAGGTAA